>NW_023505860.1:300000-409162 GCF_004664715.2 Peromyscus leucopus | reverse complement strand
TAAGTGACAAAGAAACCAATATCTTTCTCTGCTGTGTCTTATCCAATTTTCTTCTTTAGCAATTTCACAAAATGACGGATGAGTTCTAATTATAAAAATCGAAGTTTCACTGTTAGAGAATGTTCCCACAATTAGAAAAGACTAATAATTAACAATTGTGTTCTCCCCTGCTGTTAGCATTTCTGCATACTTCTAGTTTTATATATTTATTAGTTAAAATAAGTTTCACTATAAGGGCTCATCTTCCTGTTGTCAGCTGCCTCTATAAAGATTCTACCTAGCAAAACATGTTTCAATTCATAATTTATATGTAAAGCTTTGACTTCATAGTGTCTAATGTTTTTAAATAAATTTTCACTAGAATAAGGGATGAGTTACAACATAAAATATTTAAAAATATTATTCTGATCAGTGTTCTTCATTTGTAACTAATCAACATTCTTCTCATACAATTGGCTTGATCATGAGAATTCTTTTTAATATTAAAGTAGAGGCTTATTTAATTGTTCATTATGAATATCTAGATGTTTTAGTAGCCTCTGCTGAAAAGTCATATACACTCTATTTAAGTACAGTGGCACAATGGTCAAAAATCAATAGACTCCTGGATCATGAACTTTAATGGAGGTCAGGGGGTCATCAAAGAAATAAAAGAATAGGTTTGGGTAGGTCTGTAATATAGATAGAATAAGGGAAGGGCAGAGGGAAGGATAGAAAGTGAGAGATGGCACTAGAGAATAAAAAAGAGTGACATGACAAAGTCACAGAAAACACAAAATAAAGCATGTGTGTGGTGTTGTGTGTTGTGTGTGTGTGTGTGTGTGTGTGTGTGTGTGTGTGTGTGTGTGTTTATTTTGGAATTCCCAGGTGTAACACTGATGAGTATGTCTGTCTTTACATCTATACTACAAGCAGAGTGTGGTGTCATAGTCTAGTAATTCCAGCGTTATGGCGTTTGATAGAGAAGGGTCATAACGTCATGGGTTATTGTAAATCTTCAAATCAGGTAATGTTGCTAAAATTCCTTCCCTGTGGGGAAACACAATGATGCCTGTTCCACTGCTTAAGAGTTCAACAACACATAGAGACACAATTTCACCAAAGTTCATTCCAGTGAGTGAACTTAACCAATGAGTTTATTAGGCTTCCTTACAGAGCATAGGTGAAAGGCTATCGACAGTAGTGTGGGTATACTTAAAGCAGGGTGATGAATCTCCCATGGCTATACAGATGGAACACCTCTGCCCTCCTTCCCCACATATATACTCTATCCCTCCCTGAGCCCATGTGGAATTAGGATAAAATTTCATACAACTAACTGGCTGGAAGGAGAGGATGGATACTCGGCTGAGGGTCCAATGACCCTCCCATCTTTTCTTCTATGAAGGAAAGTCAACAGTCAATTATGATGATATTTTGCAAACAGACACAGCTGAGCTGATAATAATGGTGGTGATTTGGCTTGGAGAATAGTCCCATACAACAGGTAGTATCAGACTTATCTATTGTATTAATTAATGTTGGCTTATTGTTGTAATGTTGGCCCATTACAGATGCAAGCTTCCTGGATTTATATAGCGATTTCATTGAACCTATAGGTCAATTTTCAGAGGAGTGTCACCTTATTCCCTTTATATCTTCTCACCTATGAACATAGCATATGTTTCCATTCACTTATCTTCCAATCCATGAACAAAGTTCATATGTCCATTCACATATATAGTCTTTAATTACTCTTTTCAATGTCTTGTGTGTTTTGTACAGGTTTTATGCATACTTTATTAAATCTATTCAGAAGTGTTTTGTATTTTCTATGACTTGGTGTTATGCCCTTTTTATTTACCAGTCTCCTACCTGGTACTCAAAGGAATTCTGGGAAGGTTAAGGGATAATACACCAACTCTCCCTGACAATGTCACGGTATATATTATGAGGGTACATTGGGGGTGGTTCTGGCTTACCCTTCCATGAAGTCCATGCTCTAACTCTGATTTTCACCACTACATCCTGGTTCTTCTTTAATCATCCTGATCATGTTCTTTTTGTTCTTTGTACACTGCTCTTGCATTCTTTCTATCCTTTCTTTGGACCATAATCTGCGTTCTCCTTGGGTTTCTCATGAAACTGAAAATACATGTATAAATTCCAAATTTTCATTTTCTACAGTATTTTTAGGTTCCCAGTTATAGACCTAAGGCAAAGAGCCTACCTACTTTAAATTACAACATTAATGTGCTAAACATGTTCCAAAAGCTCTTATCTTGCAAATAAACGAAGTTTAGAAGAATTTTTCACAGAACAAACTGGAACAAACAGACTTCAAAGGACTTAGTGAACAATTGGCTCCTGAGATACTCAAAGAGTTACTATACATCCCTAAATTAGAATTTAGAGTACAGACTTTATTAATTTCAGTGTACAGTTCACGTTGCATTTTAAATGATTTCAAAGAATAGTTTAGGAAGTGGTTCCTCATAGTGAGGGTAGATTTCAAGAAAGCAAAGCTATGTCTTTCAAATAAAAACTGCATTTCTCTCCATATGACTCAGAAAACCTGGAGCATAGATATTTGTTATCATTATTCAAAGGACATGGCTTTAATTTTACTAGTTTACTCTAATATATGTATACACATATATGTATATATATATGACTAGCATTTCTATCTGAACTAAAAGGATGTATCTAAAAAAAAGCATTCCTAGCCATGAGGCAAAAAAAAACAAAAATTGTTTACACCTTCTGTTTTTTCTTCCTAAAACCTTGAATTTTTATCAAATTATTACTGTGTTAAAATAATTTCATATGTGTGTGTGTGCCCTAACCCTAAAATATATATTATATGTAATATATAATAATGTATTATTATATATTTATTGATATATAATTATATATTAATATATATATTATATATTATATATATAATAGAAAAGGAGAGGAGTTTTGATTATAGAAAAGGAGAGAAGGAGTATTTGATTTTAAAAAAGGAGAGGAGTGGGATCTGACTTTAGTTATATGTTGCAAAACATTTCTAAGTTCTCCATGGGGTTAAATTTTTTTTCATGAATGTCCAGAATTCTTAAATTACACATAACCATTATGTATAAAGTATATCTCACATAATGGAAGCTTCCTTCAATTAGTGTACTTTAATTGTTTCTAATTCCCAAGATTTAGAGGACCAATAAACTTGGAGGACAGATTTTCTTATATACTGCCGAATCCAAAAACCAGTGTGTTTATTCCACACTGAAACCAAATGTCAAACACAATCCAGGATTGTCCTTGGCCCCTTTCTACGTGTGCTTGTAATGCATTCAAATTCCCAAATATTTCTTCATAAAAGCTGTTTGGTTTAAAAAAAAAAAAAAACAAACTTCCAATAGTTCGGTCTACTTTTCATCCTGTAGTTTACTAATAGCTTAATCTTTTTTTATTTTTTACTTTTGGTGGGGGTGGGGACGTGAGAGGATAATGTAGCTCAACTTCATTGATACCAAAAGCCAGCAGAGTTTTTGACTCATTTACTAATTTTGTTAATTGAATTTCATACCTTTTGTGCAATCATAACTCTCACCCATATGCTTACTTTAAATCTTGTATATCACCTACTTAAAATTATTATCAAATAATATGAAATAATCAAAATGTTCATCCATCTACTGTAGGTTGAACACATTATTATTTATCCATAGTGAGAACATAAAGAAGCCATTAAGACAAGAATTAAGGTAGGAAAAGGAGTATTACACAGAGAGAGCTCCCATTCCATTAAGTAAAAATAAGGGATGCCATGTAGGTAAAAGCCATGCCTGGAGGAATGTACAGGAAACCAAGGAGAGCTGAACTACCCTTGAGAGGTGATTGAATATCCTTGAAGAACGAGTCCAGTTGTACACTCAAAAAAAAAAAAAAACTGGTTCCCCTTTCTTACCCAGTGATAAAGTTCAATATTAATCACCTTGTACATCATGATTTCAAAGATGGAAACTGTCTTTTTATTTTACCATTTTGAAATAAATCATGATTGCCTCTGCTATCTCACTATTATGGAAACTAGACGTGAATTTATTGTTTCACAGGCTTTCTAATTGAAAACTAATTTCCCAAAAATTCAGTGTAAGGAAAGCCTATTTGTATCTAAAATGGATTATGTTATTTAGCTCCTGCTCACATCTGTTTATAATAATGGATAACTTGCACAAAACAAAATAATAATTGAGAATAATTACACAGATCAAATAAAAAGCAATTTTAGAATGTTTGGGGTTGAACATTTTTTAAAGAGTCTTTTAAGTAGTCTTTAAGTATGACTTTAATTTATCCATTAAATCCAAGAGAATTTAAACATAGACTTTCTAACTGCTAAAAACCACACAATTGACACTAATGTTTATCACTACTAGTTAGCATACATTTCTAAGCAATTGAAATTGGGTTTTCTTGTGTACAATTACTCAGAGATGTTAATGTTCTGAAAAGAGTAATACAAATATGAATATGACTACTACATAAGCATTATTTGAGTCAAACTACACATATTCATAATTTTACCCTGAATCTTTTCCTACCTTTTATTCTGATGACTTCTCTATATTAAGCTGATTATCAAAGTAGAACAGATTCAGGATTTTATGTTAGTAAAAATGACTGATAATTTTTAATGTATTTAATTATTTCTATTTCCTAGAATAGATATTTTAAACTTAGGATTATTTGATATAAGGAGTTCAAAGACCGTATGTGGATTCAGTTAGTCTTTGTGGGTAGGTTATCTTACACTTCAAGTTCAAGATGGGAATGAAACCCCTGACTGTGTCCCCCAAAGGCATCTGAGGCTGTGGGTACTCTAACACTCATGTCATAGCACCTTTCACCCCACTCAGTCCCTTCTCCAGGCATCCCCACACCACTCCTGCACCAGAATTCTTGCACTGGACACTCAACATGAATGCAATGGCCTTTCCTGTCTACATGGCTCACCCTGTAAATTTGCCTTCTTGGTACAGACTGGCCTTGTCACCCTCTAAAACATCACCTCTCACTTCTGCACTGCGTAATTTTTCCTTCTTAGCACTTATCTCATTCTAAAGACTTTTCATTTTTATATGTTTTTTTCTGGCTTTTTTTTATTATACTGCTGCATCCAGTGAACATATAAAAGCTCCTGGCACCTAGTAGGGTTCAAGAGTTATATTTTTCTTTAATAAACAAGATCCAATATAGCCCTGTATAGCAAAATCAGTTGGAGCCAAAGAGCTTCCCCTCAGAGCTGGAACACATGTTCTCTGCTTACCACAGCTATTCCATTCCTATTACTTGCCCAACTTTATTGACTGATGTTGTTTGCTTGGTCACCTTTAGATTTGACACTGTGAACCTTGAATCAAGTTTCTAACCTAGCAACCTCTCAAATTTAACTGAACCACTTAGATCAGTAGTCTATTGACAGCTATTTTGACAATAACTTATATCTCCCAGGGAGATCCCTCCCCTTAACCTCCAACCATCAAAAAATAATTTATAGTCATTGCCATGTGACACCAATGGCAGGTATGGGACAGGTTATGCCTTTCAATACCCCGATGGAAGATGAGAATACATAGTAAATATACTACTACCCTAAGCAGGTATGCACTGGGAAATGTGTATTCTCTACTGAGATAACATGGGGGAAAAAAAACCAGCATTATATTCAATTTACCAACTAATATGATTTTATTAATTATTACTTTATTACTTTAAAGTTTCCCAGTTACATATGAGCCAACTTAAAATGTAACCTCAGGGCTGGAATAGTATTTGTTTTAGTTACTTTTATATTGCTGTTATAAAACACCATGACCAAGACTAACTTAAAAAGGAAAGCATCTACTTTGGGGCTCACAGTTCCAGAAGGTTAGAGTCCATGACCATCACAGAGGGAGCATGGCAGTAGGCAAGCAAGCATGACACTGAAGCATCTGAGAGCTTACATCTTGATCCACCACAAGTTTGAGGCAAGGAAAGTTAACTGGGAATGATGTGGGATTTTAGAAACCTCAAAGCCCTCTTTCAGTGACACATCCCCCAAAGCCACAACTCCTAATCCTTCCCTGTAGAAGTAACTGTCTTATTAAATAAGAAACACAGAGCTAATGTAAAAATGAAAGCCCAAGAGATCAGAGCTAAGAGCCTTACTCTTCCTGCTTCAGCTATCCTCTCCAGCCAAGAGAGCTACTTCCTGTGTTTTTGTCTTTTTATAGACTTTCTGGTCTGCCTTCTCATTGGTTGTAAATCCAACCACATGACTGCCTCATCACTGCCTGTCTGTACAGACCTCCAGGTCTTCTATGGTTGGTATCGAGATTAAAGGCCTGTGTCTCCAATGCTGGCTGTATCCTTGAACATACAGAGATCTACTTAGCTCTGCCTACCAAGTGCTAGGATTAAAGGCATGCACCACCACCACCAGCTTTTACTATGGCTCTAATAGCTCTGACCCCTGGGCAACTTTATTTATTAACATACAAATAAAATCACATTTCAGCACAATAAAATATCACCATACTTCCCAAATAGTTCTACCAACTGGTGACCAAGCATTCAAATATATGAGCCAAAGGGAGCCATTCTTATTCAAACTACCACAGCCCCAAAAGATAATCAATAATAGATAATGCCCTTCACTTCCTCATCTGTGAAAACTTATCCTACTCTATCCTTCAGAAATTCCAGCAGAGACATTACAAAAGGTGGTTTCTACCCACATTTTTAGAGACAAAGCTACAAATGCTGTTAGTTAAGTAACTATTAAGCAATCTATATCAGTTAGATATTGCCTGCACATCAATGAGAAATGAAAATATTTGTTTTTTGCTTGCACATCTGTGGAGTGGGTAACTACAGTTTTGCTAATGTGAGCCAAGTTCAATAAATTTCGAACAGTTCTATATTTGTTGCTTTTAGATGTCCATCTCTCTTGGACCAATATCTACTTAGATATGTGTCTTTTAGTGCAAGAGGCAGAAACAATTGTTCTTGTCTCTGTCTTTGCCAAGTCAAACCATTTAATTCCTCCTAAAAAGAAATATGGGTGTATATACTCTACCACCATGAGACCAGAGCAAGAATATGCTTGTATAATACTATTTTAAAGAGGGAAAAGTTAAGGTTGATAAATCAAATTCTACCTACTGGGTAAAATGAAAGAGACCTGGCCTACCTATATCTTAGACCTCGCAATGCCTAGTCAGATAAATCCTTACTGCTATAGCATAGATGAACAACTTTCATAGGCTATGAAAACTGAAGAGCAGAGCCAATCACTTCACCTTGTAGACCTTAAGTTCCCAGAACTCAGATGTCAGAAATGAAACTGCAAAAGCCCTGGCGTCTGAGAAGGCAGAGGCAGTCATAACCACAGAACATGAGGAGCCACTTTGTCTCCAATGACGTGGGGAGAAACCACCTTTCTGCAATTTGTCTAATGGAATAACAATTAACTACTGGCTTTTGTGGAGAAAGACTCCACTGGGCATTGCAAGTTTGGCTTAATGAATACAATTTCACAGTGTACAGCATATACTCGGAGTCCCTCTAGACAAGCATTTCAATGATGATTTCACAGGATATTACTTTTAATCAAATCACACTGCAATCCATTGTTTCATAGCCCATCTTTGGGTACATAGATTAAGTTTATTGGGGACTGCTTTTTTTTCCTCAGCAGAATGCCCTGCCTCCTTTTGATGGAACCTTATTATTTGAAAATCTGCCCATTAAACCTGGCTTTCCCTGAAAAAACTGTGTGCTGAGGAAGAAATACATATGTTTGTGTCTATAAATCCAAAGGGAACACAGTATTTTCTTGGTCCCAAATTACAAGATGCGTCCAGGACAAACAAAGAAATCGCCAGTGGAAAGTCTGGATATTAGTGTTTGAAGTATTGTGGGGAAGTTGGGAATTTTTTTGTGGAATAAAAACATACAGTAATTTGAAATTACACACGTTCACTCAGCAGATCCTTGCCAAGCTGGCTGCTCAGGAGCTATTTTCCTACCCAAATCATTTAATGGTTTTTCTTTTAAGTATTAGTTAAAAATATTTACTTACAAGCTCAAGAAATGTCCTGGAGTTTATTAAAATTTGGTTTGCGAAAAATTCTGAGTCTTAAAACATGATTCATTAGGAAGAAAAATAAAATTAGTAAAAATGTTAATCATGATAAAGCTAAAACATAGATATAGCTTCTTTTTAATTATCCAAAAATGCCATTAATGACAGTGGTGTTAGAATTAATTTACCAATTATGTGACAAAGAGTAGAGTGAACATAAGTATACAAATTTAGTGCTTTAGCTGTATATGATTAGGTGAACCTAATGCTTGAAGTCAAGTAGTTGGAAGACTACATTAAATCTCCAAATCATTCAACAAAATGTTTATTCAATGGGAAAAAATAGCAAAGACCAAACCAAAAAGAAAAATAACCTAGATTAAACCACTAAATACAAGAGGAGACATAAAAATTATACAACCTGACCACTTCTTTTGTTTAAAAACAGTAAGTTCATAAACAGTCTAGAATCAGAACATCTCTCTAGATTTAAAGCAAAATTAAAGCATCAGCTAGACGTGTGGATCCAATTACATGTTCTATAGCATAGGCTACTTGGCGTACTGTTCCTTTTTTGCCAGAAAACTCCCTCGCCCCTCAAGAATTTTTTTATTAGTGTTAGCAAATAAAGGAATTTTAGTACTTTGTTTTATGACTACTGGCATTGGTGGCTACAATTTGGAATAACTACCGTATCTTAGCAACTCTAATCTTAACAAAATAAATATAGCAAAGAGCAAACAGGCTTCATGCCATACTAATATCTCATCAGCATCCAAAAACAGAAAGGGGGAGGAGGGAGTTAATGGAGGATGACTTCCATCCATTGGCAGCATTCCCCTGCCCAGCACAGCACATTTCTTTCCATTTCCACAGCAGGGGCACCTGTGATTTTTTGAGACAAGGAAGTTCACTTAGAACCATGGGACAAGTATGAAGGAAGGAGAAAAAAAGATTGAAATAAGGACAATGTGGGGAGGGGATAGAAATTAAATTCTGTTCTCTTGTAGCAGTGACAGCAATGGCAACATCTGTCTGTTGTCTCTTCAGTTGCATCCAAACTGATGCTCATATATGTGTGTTCTGTTTCACACATTGCTCCTTTTAGAGCTACCTCTGTATCTTGAAACTCATTAGAAAATATTAAAGACACAAAAGCTCTTTAACCACACCATGCCACTAGATAAACTCCTTGCTGCATCTCAGATATGGAAATGACCCCTTGTTCACCTTGATCCAAACACATACACATTCACAGGGTATGAAGCCAGCCACAGATTGTGCAACATGAAGGACTTTGTGGTTAGAATGACTTGATTAAGAACTTCCACTCCACCATTTCCTAGCTCTATGAAATCTAGTATCTCTAACCTCCTTCAGACCAAAAGCAATTAAGTGGAAAAGGTGAAGTGAATATGTCACTTGGAATGATGTCTGTAAGTTACCTGGACCATTTCCCAGCCAGTCAATTCATTTCCACTCTCCAGATCCTTTCCCTGGAGTCACATGGGTCACCCTCAGCAAATGTCCTGTGGAGTCACCCCACTCCACCTTGTGTTGTTGTTTGCCTTGTCATTTTATCATGTTTAGTGGTGCAGACCCTTGCACATGTAAGCACTCTACCGTTGAGCAACATCCCCAGCCTCTGTCCTCTTTCGACTACCAGACTGACTGATAATCCCCAATATGTTGAGCCACTGACTTCTTCAGCTCTCTACTCTTGAAAACCATGTATTCTACTAAGTTCTAATTACTAATTAACACCTTGTTTATGTCCCTTCATTATCTTTTGGATGAATGATTGGTTGCAAGATTCCTAACAGTAATTTTTCTTTCTAATCCCATTCTTCCATGCTACCAGAATGCTCATGGTTAATTTGACGAAGCATTTTCAATTCTTCAAATTCTCCTTGCAGTGACTCACAAGTCTCCAAGTGCTAAGATGCACCTATTTCTCAAGTTGTATTTCCTGAAATTTCTTTCACTTGGAAACTTACACTCAAACCAAATTAAGCTGTTCTGAATTATCTTCCCAATGTATTATGTCGATACATGATACTATGTTTTTATACTAGAGAATCATGTGATATCTTATTATAATGTGCAATCATTTACTTGCTTGTGAGTCTCTTTCATCAGATTCTAAGCTGAAAACTGTAAATCAAACTTATGGCTTAGAATACTGTACCTTGTGCTTAAATTGAATAGGTCCTTACATATCAGCCAATTTTCTTTACCATTTACCTTCTTAGCTTTTAAATAATAAAAACACAGACTACTTTGATTTGTTTAGATGATTTTGATCATTTTAGATGCAAGTTCTACACAGCACAAACACAGTCACAACAAAGCCAATGATAATGATGACTGGGGGAGGAAAACACCAGATACTGGTAAATGGTCATCAATTCTGAGTTTTAAAGGAAATATACTGTCATATATTATTTCCTAATACAATGGAACTATAGCTTGGGTTTGTAATAAAAAGCTGATATGAAGCCCAGGGTAAACAATTCTATATTTTCTAGACAATGTGTAACTCAAATAATAGAGCATATATACCACATGATAAAGAGCACATACAAAGTATTCAAGAGTATATTCAAATTTCTTGAGCATAACTTTTATAGTGGGCTCAGAAAGAACACTTCACTAATTCTATACAGGGGATGCAATTACACTGGCCACACTCTGTTCCCATCCTTGTAAGAAACATTTGCCTGAGAAACTTTGCCTCTACCTTACTGATAAGAGTCAAATTTTCACTCTGTACATGCTGAAATATGCATGAAAATAGAAATGAAGTCGCAGATGAAGCACTGTCACGTCTGGAGAAGGGAAGGGTGGTGGACGTTAGAAGGAAGGAGAGAAAATGAATCTAACAGCAACACAAATTGACCGGCCCCATAGTCAAGTCTTTAAACAGGTACACCACCATGTTTGTAGAGTAGGGCTCACCAGTTTAAACACAAAATATTCAGCTTTATGTAAATTAAAAAAATAGTGCATACATGCCTAGCATCAAGTGTGCTCTATATGTTGTTATATAAACCTAGATTGGTGGTAATTGTAGTATTAAGTCCTTCACATGGCATGGGCATCTTTATACCGAAAAACTGCTTGTTATTAAGAAAGAGTTCAAATTTAATGGTGTACTCTGCACTTTGTTTCATGCCCTCCCATCTCAAACTCTCACTTTGTTTTCACAATGTGTTGTTTAACAAATACAGCAGACTGAACAATACATGAAAGACCAAGACACTGAGCAGCCTAACCTAAACTGCTTCTGCTTGGCCCACAAGCTCAGTGTGACCTTCATCGTTTCTACTTCAAGAATTTTCCTTAAAAGTAGAAAAGTGTCAAAATGTGACAACAATGATGACCTTTTCTAAGACTCTTGGAGCTCTCAATACTTTTAAATAGTTGCTGTGTGCTCCCCCACCCCAACATCTTCCTACACTCCTGGTGTTTTTTTTTTTTTTTTTTTTTTTTTTAATGGTGTATAGTGAACTTGATATCTCTGGGGAATAGAAGAGCTCGCTCTCTATCTATCTACACATAATGTATTTAACAATGGATGTTATTGTTACATAAATGGAGGCTGTTGTCAATTCCAGTTCGCTGTCATATCAAAAGAACAAAGCAGCCAGGAAGAGCAAGAGGATGATCTAATATGCCCACGCTAATAAGCGAGTCGTGTCCTACACCGTGGTTGGCAGCCTCTCCTGCAGAGGTTGTTTTAAACACCATCAAGAGAAAGAGTGCAAAGACACTGGCTGGTGACAGGGAGAACACATTTTAAACTGTCAACCTTTATGCTGTCTTTGGAAGAATAGCAATTATAACTCGAGGAACCTTATTTTGCACTTGAAAAAATATATAATAAGCCGTTTGCAAAGTGTTATGCAAGACTCTGTCTTCTAAAGTTTGCAGAAATGCGGTACTTATTTTTAACTGTCATCTTTCCCCCCCTCTTATTACCCATTTCTTGGTAAGGTTGGTATCAATATTAAGTAGTTTGAAATTTAAACTGTTTTCTATTTGAATTATTAACAAATTCATTTATAGAGAACATTGGTATTCCTTAATTACACTAAAGTCCAGTTGTGAATTTTCTCAGGATGCTGTGCCTTTCCATCTACCAGCATTAAAACATTAAAAGACTTGACTAATTTTCAAATGTTTTATTAAATTTTAAGCTGTTTTGTCTTAAAAGATGAGGGAAGAAAATGCCAGCCAAAATAATTTTATACAACCAAAATTTTATTGGGTCTCCTCCCCCTGAGTCCATCTTCTTTGGAAATAAGTTTGGAAGAGAAAAAAGAGAGAAAGAAAAAAAAACACTTTAAAAATGCAGACTTGATGCAAGAGAAATACATTGCTTGTACCCTAAATAGTTAATGTATTTTCTAAATGAATGATTTAAAATAGCTATTAAAGGAGAGGAAATGAGCTTAGGTTTCTAGTAATGACTTCTCCTCTTCAGAACGAAATCTGTAAATCCCTGATTGCAGTGCAAATCCCCGAAGGACCAGCAGTGCTGGGACCGAGACTCACTGGCTTTGTGTTTTAATAGCTCCAGATAAGTAGCATGATTTTTATATATGTATTTGGGAGAATATTCAGAATTTATAGTCCTGGAGACAATTTATGAATGAATTTCCTTTTGAAAGTCCATTATTTTAAAAATCAACTTTTCCACCCAAACTGTAAGCAGAGCACATAAGAATGTGAGAGACCTGGGTATGCATGCAGGGACATGTGTGTGTGTGTGTGTGTGTGTGTGTGTTCATATATGCATACACACACATGCACAAAGTATAAGGACCATTTTATATCACAGCATAATGATTCAGCCTGTGATTGTTAATAAAAATGCATTTCTAACCATCAAATTTTGAGTCTATTATTCTAAGTTATTGCATTTGCCCTAAAGAGACTTACAGCTGGCTGTCAGCCTGTTGGTGTCCATTCCGTTTCACTCACCGGTCAATCTTGTCTCCTCTTCCATTTTTACATCCCATATATTGATCAGATAGATTTGTTAGTATCTTTCCCTGACTTTCACAGCACTGAAAGAGGTAATCATCTTCATGTTATCAAGTGCTTTACTCATTCATTTGCACATTATGTTAATTACTATTTCAGTAGCAAACAGCCCTTTTGACAGGCTCATGGGACTGCCATTAAATATAATAATGGAACTCACTCAAGGAAGCACCGAGAAAGAACTAACCATGAACAACCAGTCTACACTGCAGTGGTTGGGAGCATCTGGGCTTGCCAGACTAGAAACCAAATATTCATCATGATAAACATTAGTTCTTGACTGTGGTGAATTCCAGAAGAGGAATGCATTCTGTTCAATTGGTTCTCAGAGGAGAACGGACTACTCCTTGTTGGTGGAGGGGATTAAAGAAATAAATGCACACCTTGTTTCCATTCAAGTCAATGGAAACCAGTGGGACATGAGCACAGAGGTTGGCTGAGAAAGTAGTTAGAGCAGTGAGTCTGAGAAGAATTGGAATCTTCCTTGTGTGAGTCAGGGTGCAGGATGAGAGAAAAAAGGCATCACAGGGCAAGGGGATAATTTCAGATCAGACTAGAAGTTAAAAGGTGACCTTTCCACCTCTGTTACTCAGCCTACAAGAAAGCATAGACAATTATCACAGTGTTTTCTTCTGGGAAGTGTGATGCAGAGCCTCCTTGCATCCTGACAGACACAAAACCTTCTCAGCACTGTTAATATAGTGCTGGACTTCTCTGTTTCTTATGGAAGTTCCTGTATAGCTGTGTCTTTCAACTTGGCTTTAGGTCAGTGATTTTCAATGGGGGGTGAGTTCACACATATACACACATATACGCACAAAACACCCCACACACACCCCACACCACACCCATACACCATACCATACACCATACATACATACCATACATACCAAGGGACATCAGGAGTACCTGGAGACACTGGAAGAAGTATTGTGGGCATCTAGCAGGTAAGAGGGGCTCTGGAAACTGCTACTCAACCCATGACAAAAATTCTCGAGCCCCAAACGCTGACAGTGGCCACATTAAGAAAACTAGTTGTGTCTGGAACATACCTAGAGGTAAACTGAAACAGTATGTTGCAGGTGACCAGCGCTCAGGAGCAGGATTTAAGCTACGTCAAGAGACAGAGAGCAGCACAGAGCAGCTTTCTCTTACCTGTTAAAGAACACAGTTCATTATCTAGATTCCTGGACCATTGAGCCAAATGCAGCCCTAATTTTGAAGGAACAAAGGGAAATGAAGCTCATGGTTTGATAGGAGATATTTCAAAGATTTGAGACAAAGCTGCAGAAAATCCTCAAGGAAAAGACTCAGCCAAAAAGTGTATCAGAGCCCTAATCCTCAAGGGATCTTAGCAAGACCTTCATGAGCGAAAGTCAGGTGCCAGCAGAGGACAAAGGACAGAGGGAATCATATAGCATAGAGGAGGATTATGGGTAAGAAGCAAGAGTAAGTTAAAACAGGTTCATGCCAAAAAAATAAATAAAAACAAACAAAACAAACAAAAAAACCATATCACAATAACTGTTATATCTTCATGCTCTTGGGAAATTAATATTTAGGGTAGACCTGGGGCAATATTTTTCCAATCTGTTATTTTGATGGGGTTTTTTTGTAATCTACCTGACTAGACACTCTACCAGCCATCCCTTTCCTGGCACAGATGGCCAAGACATTTGCTATGTCAAATACTCCATATTTCCACAGCCAGCCACCCACCAGACAAAAATTAGATTACCAATGCTTGTGTAAACTTTCCGAGCCCTGACACAATAAGATTCCAGGAAATGTACATGCACGGCTAAAAGCAGCATTATACATAATGCACTGTAATTCCAACAGACAAGTTGCTATCCTCGATAGATATACACAGTTCCCATGCCAAACACATGAACGTCAATACATTTTTCTCGAGTTAAAATGGAAACCATTTAACAGATATAATGGGCACAATGAATTTCATTCTGCATTACTAATGCAGCAGAGAAGGAGGCAAGTTTTGGCAAGGCTTGCAATGAGGCCAAGAAAAACAGGAAACAACTTAGAAGCAGGCATGCTTTTCTAAGCTTCTGCCTCAAAGCCTGGTCACATGGCACCAAGATTTCAAATTCTGCCACCAAACAACTGTCCTACAAATGAGGGGGAACATTTAAAAATGGACAGAATTGCAAATGCACTTCTGCAAATAAATCAATGATATTGCTGTACTGTTGTTTCTACCATTTCTGAAGAATTATCCCAACCACCTTGAGATCAATTAGAGGCCAACATATTGGCGTGTTTGTCTAAAAGGAGGGAGGAAGGGTGAGGGAGAGGGAGGGAGGGAGGGAGGGGGAGGCATCCCAGGAAGCCAGGTCCCACCAGGTACTTTTCCATCAGGAACTGTGTACCCTAAGACTTCTTTCCCTTGTTATTGTAAACATGTCAATCACAGGAATGTCAATGAGCAGGAAATTGTCTCAACTCTCTCCACCAGCAAGGATGGTACATCCAGTCGCTCCACACCAGGGAACAGTGTTGGGATCATCTAATAGGTTTAGATACTGGATTCCAGCTCTTATGAAGAGTGTATGTATGCTCTTATGAAGTCTAGGATGGACACAGCAAGAACCAAGTTATCGGAATCAGAAGAGTTTGCTCCTAAAGCCATCTCTACTATTTATGAACTGTGTGAGAAAGAGAAAATTATTAGCAACAGTTTTTCTGTCGATTAAATGGGTACAGCATTTCCAACACAAATGGATTCTAGGGAAGTTTCAATGTAAAAAGTCAGTTCACAAGAACCGCTATAGCCAGGAAGGGTGAGAACAGGACTGGACTGCTCTATTCTTCCTGCTTCAAACACTTCCCTCCGTCACTTCTTTGCTCTGAATTTACATAGGTTATTTAACACCAGTAAACCTTCCCTTCCTAATCTTGAAAATCAGATGGCACCAATTACAACACATTTGGGATTGTGGTGAAGAAAAAGACTTAAAATTGCTGCCCCACAACCCACCGCACTATAGTCTTTCTCATGCCTTCCATCATATTTATAAGTGAGCCATAAACTTTTTTAGTGTTTGGCACAAAATAATTTATTTTGAAACTTAAATGCATAGAGAGGTATATTTAGGAAAAACTTCTGGAGAAGCATGAAACATTATCCCACTGTCTCACTCCCAGGAACTGAAGTCATTAGTGCTTGGTTAATGTGGTACCAGTGGTACCTCATATAAATCGACATCATGGTGACCAAAGACCCATCACAGGCTAGAAACAACATGTTAGCCATTGGGTTCCTAGCTGCAAAAAATAACGGACAACCCCCTAAAGAAGAAATCTAATTGACTATGAGAGGTCATGATGAGTTAGTGGGCTATGAACGTGGATCATTTATCGAATGACAAGTCAGCTTGCATGAGAACTTGTCAGTGCTTTCAAACCATTTCTCAAAGATCCATAGCCTGCCATCTGACAGCCCATGTTATTGAAATTTTGGAACACTGCTTAATATCTTAATTGTTACATCCCAGTGGTGAGCCCTGGCACGTGACAATAATTCTTACTTAGAGGTTGTTTCTCTCACTCTGTACTAAATAAAATATTCAAACAAAGGGCTTCTGAAACTACCACACTTTAGCCAGATGAAAAAATAACCAGATTGGGACTCCAGTCAGCAGTAGAAAGAGAAACAAATTAAGTACTTATAATTGAAACTTGAGGAACGAAAGAATTCACACTTCCTTCCAGCCATTATTTCAGACAGTCTGGTGTCAGAATGAAAATCCAACCCATGCATCTGTTTATATTGCCAAGGATTTTCACAGCAAGAGGGGCTAGGAAACACATATTTTTTAATTAGCGTCCAAATTCCAAGAACACCCAAAAAATAGGAAGTCAAAAATATATGTTCTCCTGATTTTTATTGTTCAATGTAAACAAAGATAAAAATCCACGTTGCTTACTACTTTCCTTTCACAAATAATACAAGTGAAGGGATGAGAAAAAAAAGTAATTCTGTTTCTTTGGCCGCAGACTTCACTTTGGTGGTTGCCCCCCCCCCTGTTCTGCTTGCTTGTGGCTTAGCTACTGCTTGTCACTTTCCCAGGATGACATAAGATAGGAAAAGCCAGTTAAGGAAGGTTTCATTCATAGGGAATGCTCACCAAGATGGCTCTCTCACCAAGCCTTGAAGGCTGAATCCCAGTGGCCATATAGAGTGAGCAGCTTCCACATTAAAATAAAGTTCCTGCTTTCAAAGAATTTGTGCTAACTGTGCCTACCCTGAGCTCTCAAGAAAGAGAAGTTCTCTTTAATTCAAATCCATGACTGCAGCACAATAACTCCTCCAACCTAACATGCCCTTGTTTTTATACCTCAGAGGTATTTTCTGATATCATGAAGATAGATAATTTGCTCATCAAAAGAAAAAAATGGAAAAAAGTAATATTCTTATGTAAGAGTAAATTGATTTCATCGACTCATTTATTTATTTATTGGAAATGTATTTATAGATGATTGGTTATTTCCCAGGCATTGGGCTTGTAAGGGTTTGAGTGAGTTGAAGAAAACATCAGCATATATCTCTGATAAGGGGATGACAGAATAGTGGGGAACCCCTGAGCAATGCGAGAGTGCTAGGTCCACTGGAGATTTGAGTCTTGATCTTCTGAAATGGTCAGCCTTCATGCCTTTTATTGACTAAGGAGGAAATTAGGACAAAAATTTATGCTTTACATTTATAGAGCCCTTTAATGGAAATAAAAGGACCAGAGTTTGAGTCCTGTACCTGAATCTCAGGATCTCTGTAATGCAATGTGCTTCTCCTTAGAAAACAATCCATTTTGAGATGGAGGTTTGAATATGGAATAGTTCACTTAGACCCCAGCTGGTGGTGCTCTTTGGAAGGATGTGGGTCCTTTAGAGGACAGGTCTCACTGGAAGTAGTGATTCACCAGGGATGAGCCTTGAGGTTTTCACTCTTGCTGCCAAGCCTCCTACCCTGCATGATGTATTTTGTCCTCTTGAACTGTAAGCAGAAAGTAACCCTTCATCCCTAAAGTTGCTTCTTGTCAAGTATTCAATTACAACAAGAAAAAAAAAAAAAAGGAACCATCACAGACATACATCCTCAACACTGATGGTCAAGACAGAAACTCCATGACTATGACTAAAGTTGGACACACTCCTTTGAGAACAGAAATCAAATTGACATGCAACCTATACACACGGCATCCTGTAGGAGGGAGAGGAGGTGGTAAGAAGCCATGCCTGGGCTTATATCTTGCCCCGGCTATACTAATATCTAGAGGAGCCTGGGCAATAACAGACTGTCAAAGTCATGGGACTACTTTCCAGATCCGGACAAGGATGGCTGCAAGACAGGAATAAGTTTCATGAGATGTCATACTTAGCAGGGACTCAACGCCTATACTCTCTTGTCTCTTCGGCATACTGAAGGGAACTGATCAAAGTCAACAGACAGATCAACCCAGGCCACGTTTCAGCGGATTTAGTCCTCTCTATGCATTCTGATCAAAGATTCAGCTTCTAATTTTGAGGCATCTTTGCAGTTTGTTTCTGGCATACCTTCACAAAACTAAACATTCTCCTCTGGATATTTTAGGAGTCAGAAAGCAAAAGCTAATAATTAAATTTACAGAATTCAATAAGCATAAAACATACAGGAAGAAAATGGAGTAAGGGAAACTAATTAAGATTAAACTCCTATGCAATTTTGTCTTTTTCCATGGGAAGTTGCCTATATTCACCCCATTTAAATAAACAGGTAAATTGTAGACTCCAGAGCCAGACAAGATTCTCCTTCAAACAAGGAACAATTAAATACAAAACAACAACAGACAGCCACTCAATTGTTTTCCCCATTGTTTTGGGATTAGAAAGCACCATTGTGAGTCCTCTTATGGATTTTAATGAGTTCGTCCATTTTTTTCTGACCAGAGGGCACATCCTGGTAAGGGAAGAACTCTCTGCCTATGGCTTTGTCTAACAAGAAGGCTGCAATACCGCCAGCATACAGATGATCACCAATGTATATGATTCAAAGCGCACGAGGCTGTGGTGATATTTGTAATCTAAGAAATAAAGCTTGTCTGAAGATCAGAGGACAGAGCCAGCCACAGAGTTAAAACATAAAGGTCAGGTAGTGGTGGCACACACCTTTAATCCTAGCACTCAGGAAGCAGATATCCATCTGGATCTCTGTGAGTTCAAGGCCACCCTGGGCTACATGAGACTGATCCAGTCTAGGAGAGAAACAGAGCCAAGCAGTAGTGGCACACACCTTTAACCCCAGTATTTGGGAAGTACACCTGCCATTAATCCCAGTACTAGGAAGGTTGAGATAGAAGTAAAATGGCTGGGCAGTAAAGGCATTTGAGGTGTGAGGAGACAGGAATTAGGGAGCCTTTCAGCTGAGGACTCAGAGGCATTCAGTCTGAGGGTTCGTGGAGACAGGATCTTCCCTGTTCGGCTGAGGAGTTGGCAGGTAAGAAGTGGCTGTGGCTTGTTTCCTGTGATTTCAGCATTTACCCCAACATCTGGCTCCGGGTTTTTATTATAAGACCATTTAGGATTCATGCTCCACTAGGCTATGCTTTTACCTTTGAGCCTGTTCCAGTCTACATGTATGGATATTTAAACAACAAAATATTGCCTCACTAATTTTTGCTATACATAGATACAAAGTCTAATACACATAAGACATTAGGTTCAGTTCAGTGGGAGTAATTTTCCTCAGTGTCTGTCTTCTAGGGATGAAAGAGGACGAAGTATAAATGGTCAACTTAACACAGCAGAGGGTTCCATAGTAAGGAAGCCTCACAGACTGAGTAAAGTCTCACTAGAAAGAATGAAAAAGAATGGTTAGTGGAGAGAGACCATGTCAGAAAATTTGCATTATGATTTTAATTTGGTTCCAACATTGAATGTGAGAGGGTGCAGATATGAACATGGCTAGGCCACAGCACTCATCAATATACCTCTGAATGTACACACACTGGTGTACTGTGCTATGGAATATTGTTCAGCAGTAAATAATTCTAAAAGATGAGACATATATATGTATATACATACATAGGCATAGTTGAAGAACATATTAATGAGGGGTAACCAAGTTTCACAGGAGTAAGTATAGCATGGCCTCAGTTACATCAAGCAATAAGAGATATATGCTTTCTTGGATGCATGTAGAAGAAGGTCTGGGAAGGCTTGGCCCAAACTAATATCAAAGCCATCTTCCAGACAGATGGCTCTGAAGAAGAGGGGGAGTGGAGGTATTGTTACTTGACATACACACAAAAATGCATCTGCCTGCTTTCTGCTTGACCAAAAGTACATTTTGCATAAATACAAATTACGTCTTAAGGCACGGGTCAAATGACTGGCATGGTGAGGAGCATGGACTTCCTCAAATTCAAATCTTACTGGTTTTTGTCATTGTAGCTGATGCATGAAGCTGTTCAATGAAATGAACAGCTTGTAAATGGCCTTATTAGTATCACAAATGAATGTGTGCATGAAGCTCTTTCAAGGCTAGTCCATTAGATGAATATAATTAACAAATACATACACAAACTCATGTATGAATGATAAGGATCAAGGGAAGATTGGAGCTGTTTTTAAGTAGGGAGTTTTGCTCACTGGACATATGTTTTTAGGGGTATTGTCTAGGAAAGCATCTAAAAGACAATGCTTAGGCCTGGAGATGACCAGAGCAAGTACTTCCAACTAAGGCTTGGCAGTCATTGCCAGTGAGGAGATTGTTGATAGGTGGGTGAAGACACATGACCATTGGGGTAAGCGAGTCAGAAAGGCAAGCAGCAAGCAGAGCTAAAACCAAGGCTCTGGAAAAGTATGTCTTCTAAGAGGTGGGGAGCAATGTATTGCTCATTCAATTAGCACCCATATTTTTCAGGAACCTTGTGCTAAATACGCATGAGTTTGAGGGCAGAATTGTTTCTTTTTTAAAAAATGCAGAGTGTGGGGAGAAATTGCTGGTGTGGCAAGTTTTCACAGGGACTTGACATTTTTGGAGTGTTTATATGTACTGAGCAACCCGGCTTTGCAAGTAATACACAACCTTTAAAATAATACTTTCTCTTTTTATTGATTGGTATGGTTGATATGATCAAGTTGGCAGGATCCAGAATTGCTTAAGCGTTGATACTCTGGGCACCCTTGTGGGGGACTCCTCCAGGCTACGTGTGCTTTGGGGGAACTCTAGGTTGAATTAATTAAAGTGACATGACTCAGCATAACTTTGAGTGGCATGATGTCATGGGCTGGTGTCCTGCAGTAATGGCTCCCTGCCTCTTGACTGTGGATACAATGGCACTCATGGCTTCAAGAGCCTGCTGCCTTGACTCTTGTATCACATTGGATTGTGCCTGAGAACTGTGAGCCAAAATAAGCTCTTCCTCCCTTATTTTGTCCAATATTTATCATATCAGCAAGAAAAGTAATTATATGAATAAAGGAGGCTCAGTGAGACAATACCAGGAAGGTCAAGCATTGTATTTGGGCGCCAACATGGCCTCTCTAAAGCAGCCAAAGAAGTATCTAGAAAGGGAGAAAGACCTTCCATAATACAGATAAGGAAGACGGGGGACTCATTGGCCATGTCCCAGAAGATGAAAATTGGTTAAAAAAAAATCACTGATTTGGTGATCAGAGCCATGTAATCATTGATTCATTTCTTCAACACTTGTTAAATACCTGTCATGTATTAGCTTCAAAGTTTTGGAAGATCAATTTCATTTGGGTGGGAAGGAAGGCCGGTTGTGAAGGCTTAAAGACCAAGTGGATACTGAAATAAAATAGAATGTGTGAAGGACTCCTCTGAGGTTATCACAGTAAAAGCGTCGTCCAATATGATCTTCACACTGTGCCCCTAGAGGGAGGAGGGAGTCAGAGAGAGGCTGCTGGTTTGGGGTGGGTAAATACTGGATGATGAAAACACCTAATAGTAGATCAAAGAGGTGGTGAATAAACATGGGTGAAGGTTCACCTTTAAGGGGGCTGCTCTGCTCTTCTGAAAAGTATGGAAGGAAGAAATTACATCCATCTAAGAGTGCAAAGAAATTCAACTCTTTTCATGAGTGACATGACAAGAAGCTATAAGCTATGAGACTCCAGCACAGGGGACAATTAGCTCCCAATCCCAACTCTGCCTCAGAGGCACGCCACATTTCTAAATCGTGATGCCCAGTATGCATAAACTGACCAAATAGAGCAGCAAGCCCACAGGTTTCCTCAGAATGAAGATGCCCAGGCATACTGCATGAAAGAGAATCACAAGATTTGATGCCCTTATTCTAGCAGTTCTCACCTGTGGGTCTTAAGCCCTCTAAGTGTCAAACAACCTTTATACTGGAGTCAACTAAGACCATCAGAAATCACAGATATTTGCAGGACAATTCATAACAGTAGCAAATTTACAGTTATGACTTCAACAAAATAATTTTATAGTTGGGAGGGTGTTACCACAACTGAGGAATTGTGTTAAGGGGTTGGCAGCATTAGGAAGGCTGAGAACACTGCCTCATCTGTCCCCATCTAGAAACTATTTGGCCAAAGCTAAAGACAGATACCAACCCTTTTGGCATTCACTTATAAGTGGATATTAAGTATAAAATAAAGGATAACAAGGTTACAATCAACATCTCCAGAGAGGCTAAGTAACAAGGAGGACTGCTGTGGATATCACTCTATATAAATAAAACACTGATGGCCAGTGACCAGGCAGGAAGTATAGGCGGGACAAAGAGAGAGGACAATTGGGGAAACAGGAAGAAGGAGAAGGAGACACTGCAGCCACGGCCAGGAGAAGCAGCATGTGAAGACGCTGGGAAGCCACAAGCCACGTGGCAAGGTATAGATTTATAAAATGGGTTAATTTAAGATAAAAGAACAGTTAGCATGAAGCCTGCCACGGCCATACAGTTTATAAGTGATATAAGCGTCTGAGTGATTATTTTATATGTGGATTGTGGGACTGCGGGGCTTGGGGAACCTGGAGAGAAGCCTCTGGCAACAGAGGACCCTAAGAAGGACAAATGGATTTCCCTGGGAAGGGGAAATAGATGAGATCTCCTGGGTAAACTGGGGTAGGGGTGAGGATGGGGAGATGGGAACATGAGGGATTGGGAGGGTTGGGGGCAGGGTGGAGGGGTAGAGTAATGAAAGAGATGTCTTCATGGGGGACATTTTGGGCTCAGGGAGAAACCTGATGCCAGGGAAAGTCCCAGGAATCCATAAGGATGATCCCAGCTAAGACTCCTAGCAATAGCGGAGGGGGTGCCTAACTGGCCAACTCCTGTAATCAATTTGCTGACTACCCTAGTTGCTATCAATGAGCCTTTATCCAGTAACTGATGGAAGCAGGTGCAGAGATCCATGGCACCTGGGCCGATCTCAGGAGTCCTGTTGAAGAGAGGGAGGAGTAGGAGTGGGGGGGGGTGGGGGGAGGTGGCAGGGGGTGTGGTCAAGGTCATGACAGGGAACCCACAGAGACAGCTCATCTGAGCTTCTGGGAGCTCATGACTCTGGACCTACACCTAGGGAGCCTGCATGGGACCAAGCTAGGTCCTCTGCATGTGTGTGACAGTTGTGTAGCTTGATCTGTTTATGGGGCTCCTAGGCAGTGGGATCAGGACCTGTCCCTGGTGCTTGAGCTGGCATTTGGGAACTTATTCCTCATGCTGTGTTACCTCACCCAGCCTTGATGCAGGGGGAGGAGCTTGGTTCTGTCTCAACTTGATGTGCTGTGCTTTGTTGTCTGTCACCTGTGGGAGGCATGCCCCTTTGAACAGAGAGCTGAGACTGAGGAGGAGTGGATTGGGGCTAGGGCAGAGGAGAGGCAGGGGGAGGGAACAGGACGTAAGGAGGGAGGGAAAACTGTGGTCTGGATGTAAAATAAATGGAAAAAATGAATAAATAAAAAAATTTAAAAGGATCTTAAACATTCATGGTCAATGTTGGATGACTCCAAATGGAATCTATTAATTGGTGTGTGCAAGGTGTGTGTTTATGGTCTTACATGTGAGTATGACTGTATATTTGCTACAGGATAAGTGTGGAGGTCAGTGCTCAGGGAGACCTCTGGCTCTCATCCTCATTTTCTACTTTGCTTGAGAGAGGGTCTCCAATTATTTCCTGTTGTGTATACCAGGCTAGCTGGCCCACATCTCTAGGAAGCCTGACTCCGTTGCCCATCTCATAGTAGGAAACTAGGACCTGATTTATGTGGGTTCTGGGAATTCAAACTCAGTGCTTCATACTTGCATGGCAAGTGTTTTTTGAAATAAATTTTAATGCTTTCTTATTTTTGATATTATAATAGAATTATAATATTTCTCCTTTTCTTTCCCCTTCAGATCTTCCCATATATCCCTTCCCATTTCCTTCAGGGCCTCTTTTTTAATTAATTGTTATTGCATGCATACATGTCTATATATCCCCTAAACATAGCCTGTTCAGTTTGTATGTTACCTGTATATATGTTCTCAGGACTTACCATGTGTTATTTTTATGTGTATAAATGTTTTGCCTACACATATGTAAGTGGACTTTATACATGCCTGGTGGAGGTCAGAAGAGGACATCTGATCTCCTGAAAGTAGAATTACAGATGATTTCAAGCTGCCGAATGAATCCAGGGCATCTGGAAGTAGACTCAGTACTTGAAACCACTAAGCCATCTTTCTAGCCCCTAGAACAATCTATACCAAAGGATAAATCACACAGAAAGTGGAAAGGTTCCAATTCGATAACTGGAGGAGAGGTCATGAGATAGACCGGCAATCTTCAAGAGTTTTTGTGGCAGTGTCTCTTATATCCATAGAGGCCCCAAACTCACGATGGAGTCAAGTATGACCTTGAACTTCTGATTCCCCGGGTTTTACCTCCCAAGTGCCATAATTACAGGTGTGCTCAGTTGACACAGTGCTCCGAGTTTCCCTCATACTAAGCAAGAGCTCCACCCACTGAGCAAATCCCCAGCCTCAAGATCACAGGTCTTGATGCCTTGATATTATTTTCCTCTTCTCCCTTGTGGGAAGTCTCAAGATCAATGCTTTTGGCTTAGCTCCTCAGCAAGGTTCCCAGTCTCATGAGTAGTGGTGTGAACACAGCAACAAGCAACATGTGGGGTAATCATGACAACAGGGGTACAGATGACACACTGGCTGCGATTTCATACCTTATAATAACAGTCATAATAATAGCTATGTTGTGCATCCAGCGGCCTTTAAAAGCATTAACATTTCACACTGTGCACATCGCCCAGAGCAGATCAATATTTATTCTTCCAAGTATGTCAAGTATACAATTGGGGCACCTCGGGGTGAAAACGTCACCCTGCTAGTGTCACTGCGATAGCCTCAGGACTTGGAAATCACATCTCCCAATTCATTATGTCACAATAATAAAGTGACCTTGCCTGTCAAACACATTCATTAGTAGTGAGGCAGGAGCTGGGCAGAAGGAGCAGACAATACTGCTCTAGGGAGTTACAACACTAAATAGCCATCATGAAAACATGACTGCTGTAGACAGAGCATCAGCCCTGGAAGGAAAAAGTCACATGCGCACATATAAATACACATACACATGGGTATATGGGCACATTCATGCTCGCACATAGAATAGCATAAGAACTTATTTTTGTGACTTCTGACTTGGGTTATTTCATTGCCACTAATTCTTTCCCTTCATCTCATATTAGTGAGCGCTTCACTGACAAGGCAAAGTGAACTGATTTAGCAACGAAGTTGGCAAGGGCCTTGAACACGATTAGGTCAGGGGCGCCCAAGCTGGGCCAGAGAGCTCCTCAGGCCATCTGATGGAATCTTCCAAGACAACTCACAAGTCACTCACACACTTTGGAGTTTGCACCTTCTCTTGCACATTTTGAAGATAACAGCAATATACTTGTGATGGACTATACCTGGGGTGTAGTTTAGGCATGGGCTCCCTCCCAGCCTTGACTCTGGCTGGTTTCTGGAGCTCTAGGGGTGGGGCTCAACTCAGAGAGAGAGAGAGAGAGAGAGAGAGAGAGAGAATCTCAGTTGGCACTGACAGTCCGGAAAGAGCTTTGGGGGCTTGGCTGCCTCACTAACTAGGTCCTCTGGGTAGGTAAGCCACAGAACCAGCAGCCCGCATCTTAGGGGATCATGTACCAGCCTTAATATTCCTTCTGTTGCCATGTTCATGGTTTTCTGGTGCTGTTTCCTTCAACAAAACCTCTTTCCTCTTGCCAATTTGTGCCTTTCAGTAAGTATGTAATACACCTGATCCTTCTACTATTTAATCTAATGGGAACTATTGTGTAGAACTGTGGTCAAAAGACTGGTTGACATCAGTTTATACGTAAAAGTTTTTGTGAAAAGTATTTTTATTTCTATGCTGAGTTACAAGGATCTCATATGTTAGCCTAAAGAATGAAAAGAACGATGTTGGGTTTTGTTGAACTATGTTTAATTTCTTAAAAGAAGTAAAATAGTCTTCGCCCAACACAGTCCATACATAGCACCCATGAATGTAAGACACAGTCAGCCTAGTGAGCGGCTTTTGTGCCTGACAGCACAGATTCCAACCCTAGCCTTGTCATTTTTAATTCTGTCTTAAGTAAATGTCACCAATTCCAAGAGGTCCAACTTCTTAACCATTAAAAAGTGGATGACAATGATAGAATTTACCACAGACCATTTCCCTAGTATAAAATGCATCATGTAAGTATTAAATATTTCATTATAGTTCTATAATGAATACCCAATATACATCCTTGATTAATGCATAATTAAATATAGTCAAAATAAACACGTAATCAGCCTGAGTGATTGACAGTGGCTGTGATAAATAATAACTCCTGAATTTTACTAACTTACTTTTTAAAAAAAAGCTAATGTCTAACTACAGAAAACTCCATGCAACTGGAAGTCCTAGGTGACTCCCAATTCCCAGGGACTTGGAGACCCAGGCTTTTGTTTCCTGTGGCCCTGGCATCTCTAGAATCCTCCTCAATTTTCTCTGTATGCTCTGCCTTCAGGTGGCCATCAAATACCGAACAAAATGTAAGGAACTATGTGGCACTGTGTAAGACCCAGCCTAGAATGATATATATCATGTCTGCCACATCCTTTGGACCAGAGCAACTTGCATGTCTCAGTACAGTGCAAGACAGCAGGAATCTGTTGTTTAGGCATGTGGCTAGAGGGGGAAATGGTCAGCTAGATACATACACAGCCAGTCTCTGTGAGCAAAGTGTAACAGCGTTATGAGCACTTCATCTCTATATACTTGAGACATTGGATAAACCATGTACTCACTAGGCATCTTTCTGCACATGCATTGTTCTTGACATTGTTTGACCATGAGATTATTAACCCATTCACCTCCTTGGAAAGATTTTCCCTCACACAGGCATTCAATAATGCTGATAATTACAATAAAATAAAAGTTGAAAAACGTTAATGCATTTTTAAAGAGTCTTCTTTCTCTTTAGCTTCTCCGGGTGCTCTATAGGGGACCCCACAACCTCAGTTATGGTATTTATTATCCAGAATTCCCAGTATCTCTTCCTGGATTCTGCGACTGAATAGACGCTATTTTAAAACTGATTTGTCATATATTTGTGTTTCTCCTTACACAGAACGGTTTCTTCTAATACAGTAGTCAATACTCAATGTCATGGAGCAAAGATATTAAGGAATTTTTGAGACAGAATCCAAACTGCACATTTTAGAATGTAGAGAAAGCCTCAACATCAATGAAATTTTTAAATCAGTAATTAAAAAATATCACAAAAGAAATTTATGTTTCCTTTGTAATAGCTCCTGCTTTTTTTTTCCTTATTGTGCTTGATTTTGTTTTCATTTAATTCACCTATAAAAAGACACAGGCTAACAGTTTTCAACACTGAGCATCATTCTTAGAAAAACAAAGTTAAGGAGCCTTCAACATTTCGCTAGATTTCTGTAACAAGAGATTGGAAACTTTTTTCATTTATATTATACATAAGGCTAGAAAAAGACATAGAACTTCCAACAATTGTGCCAGGGAATCCTTCCCATAACTTTTGTGCTATGTTTAAAAACCTATATAGGCTGGAGAGATGGCTCAGCAGTTAAGAGCCCTTGCTGCTCCTGTAAAAGACACAGGTTCAATTCCCGGCACTCACATGGTGGTTCACACCTTCTGTAACTACAGTTCCAAACAAATTGGGGGCCTTCTTCTGGCTTCCAAGGGCACTGCACACATGTAGTAACAGATATATATGTAGGTAAAAGACATAAATACATAAAATAAAATAAGGAAATCTTGAAAATTAAATACATAAAAATATATCTAAAACTCTATGCACAAAGGATAATCTTTTAGTAGCTCAGAATTAGTCATGGGACATGCAATTCCTAGGAGTGTTAGAAAAGAATACTTATAATGAAGCAGATAGGATAAGTTACTTTTAAAAATTAACCTTTGATTGTTCTGCTCAAGATTTTCTACTTATAATGAGATACAAAATAGAGTGATGACATGTTTTCCCCAGCTTTGGGCATTATTGCACTGTCTTTGTTGATATTAATTTTCTTAGTTAAGAATAATGAAGGCCACAGTTAACCCCTTTCTCCGTTCTAAATATTGAAATATTCAGTACTTGATATTCATGGCTAGCACAAGATAGTTGAAGGGTAACAGTGACCTATTCCTAATGAAATTTTAAAGTTTCTCATTTGTATAGTATTAACTACATTACTCTTTTACCATTGTTGTTAACATCCATTCCTTGGCAGCTAAGATTTCTTTCCTGTCTGTGCCATTTGACAAGTGAGGATAGCAATTATCTTTAGACCACAGAGTTTTGTACACATGATAGAAAGCTGTAGAACCCTGATGTCTAACTAATATTACACTCTGGAAGAGTGCTGAGGTCCACATTACCATTCCCTTACATCTGCTTTTTTCCCCTATCCATCCAACTCTGTCTTTTATTCCTGCATTCTACTGGAATCACTCCAGCAAAAGCCATCCATACCTCTACATTGTTATATTCAATGGCTTATTTTTCATCCCCAAAGCCACTCAGTTCTTTGAGTAAAAGAGGCAAGAAACAAAAAGAATAAGAAAAAGAGACAGCTTGATATAACAGCAGTCTGTGAGAGGTAAAAATAGTATCCAGTAGAGCCTGTGATTGGCCTACAGATCAATTTGGAATTAAGGATGGTTAAGTAAAATGATGATGTCCACTCTACTTCGCTCTCTAACCCCTGCCCCAGAGTGGATTTCCTAAGACCCTGCTTTATTACTGCTTAAAGCTTCTATTTGGGCATCTAAATAGGGAGCAAAGAATTTGGATATAGTTAAGTCTGTAAATGTTTCATGAAATAGTAGGCAAACTATTGACAGCTGTCTTTCTTCAAACGTCTCTGTTAGGTGGGGCACTGCAACTAATGGACAGGAACAACTGTTATTTTTTAGAGAGGGGAGGGAGGAGAGAGTGAGAAGGAGAGGGAGGGAAACAGAGAGAGTGCATTTTTGTGTAAGTTGGGGGTGGAGGTAAATGAGTGAGTGTCACAGTGCATGTGTGGAGGCCACAAGACAACTATTTAGGCGTTGGTTCTCTCCTGACACACTGCACACTCCAGTGTAGAAGGTCGGGGTCTTCCAGCCAGTTCTCCTTCCTCAGCCACCCATTCTCAAGCCGCATTCTGAGACTGTGAATGCATGCTGCCACCACATGCAGCTCTTTATGGGAGTCCCAGCTATCACATTTCGGCCATCGGACTTGAATACCTGGCGCTTTTACCCACAGAGCCATCTCCCCAGCCCACGGTGAACTTTATTAAGAAGTGAACTTTCATCAATCCTAAAGCATGTCTGTCATATTTTCCAATATGGAGATGAAGAGAAGGGTGGTTGGATTCCCTCCCTCTATATTCCTTTTAATCTTATAAACATCACATCCAAAGAACATTGCTGGGTGGCGAGGGATCATATCTTTGATACCAAGATTTTCAAGTCCTAGGAGGCCAGCACTCTTTCCACTAGCAACATTTGTCTAAATGGAGCTCATTAAAATTTATTTCAACAATACTAGTGTCTATTTTAAACTGAAGAATAGAACTTGTAAGGAAAATAAATCTAAAGTGCTTGTGTTCTTAGCACTAAAATATATTTTCACTCCATTACTTCACCTTCTTGGTTCAAGATACATTAAGCTTCTTTTTATCCAGAGGGAAAACATTTTTCTTTTTCAAATATTGTACAGAATGCTTAGAATGAAGGCCAGTGAGATGGCTCAGCAGGGAAAAAGACACTTGCTGATCCAGCCTGATGATTAGCTAAATCCCCAGAACCCAGAAGAAAGGGGAAGAAGAGAAGTTACTCCACAGAGTTGTCCTCTGACCTCCAACATGAACACAGAGCATGGGTACATACACACACACACACACACACACACACACACACACACACACACTTAAAGTTCAAAAAGACAAACTTGCAATTTGTTTCTATCATTTTGTGCATTTATATCTTACATGTAGATGTGCACAGATATACCATTGTATGGCGTATGTATACGTATGTGAGGCCCAGAACTGGATATGGGGTATTTTCCTCCAATCACTCTATCTCCTCTATATGTGTGCATGTGTGCAAGAGCTTATGCCCTTCTACGCACGTGTGAGACTAGAGTTCAACTTCAGTATATTTTCTTTAGTATGTTGAGTCAGGATCTCTTTGCTGAATAAGTCCATATCGACTAGGGGAGTCAGCCAGTAAGCTCCTGAGATCTGCCTGTCTCTGCCCCTTGGGGTTACAGATGCTCACAGCTAAGGCCAGCTTTCTATGGGTGCCAGGAAACCATACTAGGTTGCAACCTAAGCTGCCCCATCTTCCCCACTTATTGTCTAAAGCTCCCCCATCTCCCCACCTTACTGTCTAAGTCAGGGTCTCTCTCTGACCTAGAACTTCCTGTGTCCGCTAAATTGGCCCACCAGGGTGACACCCCCTGGGACTTGTGCATCTCTGCCCATCCCCCAAATCCCAGACCCTGGGGTTTCAGACACACACACACATCTGTGTCTATGCCTTTATGAGGGTCTTGGAATCCGAATGGGGGTCCTCATGCTTACACAGCACGTGCTTTGCCCAGAGAGCGGTCTCCCCAGCCCTGGCATCTTCACTTTCACAGAGAAGAGGATTTTGCAGCAGATACGAAGCACCAAAACAGTACACACTGACTTGAAGAATAAAAAATTTGCAGAGGAACAAAAGCTGGGCGGTAGATATCTGATTTACAGTGTTGGGGAGATAAAGAACATTGTAGGAAAGACGACGGGTGTGAGCAACAATGCATTGTTAACTGAGTCGTGACATCCCTATTCTAGTGACGCCTCCAGCAGCAGAATTCTGAAAATGGGTCCCTTACACTGCTTTCAAGGTGGGAGGAAGACAGATAATTATAATTCTTACACACCGACGAGAACTCGAGAGAATCTGGGGGAAAGTTTATTGAAAAACATATTAACATATCAGTATTATAAATTACTTTCTCTTATTAAACTAAAAACAGAATTCTCTTTTGTAGACTATCATCATTGTACAAGAAGGTGTACATTTAAAAAAAAAAGACACCTGCTTTTGAAAATCCTTTTCTTACATTAAAAAAAAAATGCCTATCTTGTGTTTATTCTGTAACTCTTCGAGCACCCCAGAAATAGCAAAGTCTAGTTTTCCAAACAGCTTTGCCTCCATTGTCTTCAGTGAACCCATCAGTATTGTCTGACACCTATTGAAAAATCCCTGTGGAAACCTGATACTTAGTCAAAACACGGATCTGTTTCCCTCCCTTTGCAAAAGTAAAAGAAGATTAAATGCCATGTTTTCATTTCATGTATTTCAGCCATCTCCTTTCTTTTTTGGATGGTTAGGCGGGGGTGAGGGGAAATAATTATAGAGATGTTGTCAAGAGCATGCTTTTAATTGAGACTGAAACTGGAAGCAGCGTTTTTTCTAGGTGCACATAGAAATGGACAGAAACACAAAGGGTGGATTTGGTTGATGTTTAACTCCACTGGTCTCAGAGGTGGATTCTGCATGCGGAGGAAGTGTTCTAACTGACCCCATTACTGCCTCTGGCACTCAGAGTAGCAAAAGGACAGCTGCAGAGTGAGACACTTAGCGAGTAACACGGAAATTATAGTGTTGTGTTAAATGCATCTTCTGTAGGGAGCTTTCTTGTCTTCAGATAACAGTCTTAAAGTGCTTCGATGAAATAATATAAGGGTTGCATCTCTCTCTCTCTCTCTCTCTCTCTCTCTCTCTCTCTCTCTGTGTGTGTGTGTGTGTGTGTGTGTGTGTCTGGTAGCACCTTTTAAAAATCTGTGTGTGTGACACATGCATGGGTGTATGACACATGTGTGCACAGGTACACACATGATGTGATACATGAGTAGAAGTCAGAACCAGGGGTGTCAGTTCTCCATAACACCTTTTGGTTTAGGTAGAGTCTCTTTGTTTTCTGTAGCACATGCCAGGAAAGGAGGTCTAGACTCATAGCCTTCTGGGGTGCATGTGCCTCTGTCTCAGGTCTCCCTATGTGTGTACAAGGATGACAGATGCAGGCTACACCCAGCTTTCCATAGGTTCTGAGGGTTTAAACTAAGTCATCACACTGGTGGTGGCCAGTGCTTTACCCACTAGGCTATCTCCCCAGCCATTAGCAGTACCTTCATGGCAAATGGAGCCCACTTCCACCAGGATTATCAGAAGAGAACCAGGCAGAGGGCATCATTAGCTGAGCAAGTCACCGTCTTCACCATGATGCTGGGTCTACGTGTCCTCTGTGGCAGTTTGTGTGTACAATCAAGATTGCGATTTCGTTTTTACACTTGTCTCACCTTTCCCACAATGTTTACTCTGATAAAAAATAAAGATTAATACACAGGAGGAAAAACGTGAAGATTCCATTCCCACTGTAGACAGCTTAGCAGGTTACAATAAAAAGGGAAAGAGAACCCCAGTTAGAGGGAAAGCAGGAAGTAACATGGAAAGTCAGACTGGAGGCTGGGCATGACAGCACATGGCAACAAACCCAAATTCTTGAGCTTGCTCAAGGATTCACAGCCAAGAGTCAAACCTCATTCGTTCTGACCTCAGTCACAGCTCCTGTTGCACCCCTCTCTGCACAGAGCCCTTGAAATCACCTGTGGTCCACACATAGCACGAGGATGGACACACATCCAATATTGGGTCTAGGGAAGCCTAAGATGGGGAGGTTGAGGCAGGAGGACTAGAAGTTTAAAGCTAGCCTGGACAACTTAACAAGACTCTGCTGGAAAACAAACTTATACTAGCTACTGATACAGCTTAGTGGCAGAGATGTGATGGCCCTGGGTTTGATCTGCAACACTACCAAAACACTTGAAAAGTGAGATGGATAAAGCAGATCCAGAGAAAGAAGTCAGTTAAGGGTGGAGGAGTGGCCTAAAGGATCTACTAGAGAGAAATCCTCCCTCTGAAAAACACCATCAAAATCACCCTAAGCAACATGCAGTGAAGTGGTATGTGAATGATGCTGCTAATCCCCTGGGACACTCCTAAAATCGGGTGACGGCCAATACAATGAAGTTTCTCAGGCTTCTTTTGGGAGCTAAGCCTGTGACGGGGCACCTGAAAACAACCTGTAAAGTCATTGCGACAACCCAAGGCAAAATACCTTGTCAACCTTTCCTCATCTTGTAGTAGTAGGAGGAGACCATATTTCGGAATTGAGGCACTACACTTCTTCACTGAAATCTAGAAAGCGCTGTCATTCAGGGAGGAGGGAAACATCCTCAAATCAAACTCAGACTCTTAGTTTATTTCAAGGGCCCTGTGCAGAAATGGGTAGAATAAGAGCCAAGACTGAGATCAGAACAGACGAGGTTTGAATCCTGCCTGTGAATCCTTGAGCAGGCTTCTTTATCTGAGTTCCAGTTTCCTTGTGGCTTCAAATAGGAGCATGGAGAATGAAAACTTTTAGTAGAAGGGTTGTCTCCACTTATTGACCTCTTGCTGAAAGCTAAAACAGGTGGTTGAGGCTTGGCTGGAAGACTTGCCAGGTATTCTTGACTGTTTAGTGTCCTCCATACCCAAAGGCTACACAACTCCATCTTTATGGAATCAGAAACTCATGCAAAGGCATAACACAGTAATCTATATGCAGTGATCTGTTTCAACAGATGTGCTTGGTCAGTCCAGTGGATTTACAGTTTGAGGAAACCCTGCTCTAGGCGTTGAAGACTAATGAGCCTGGTTGGCCCATGCCAGTGTGATGTCTAAATACTGCGACATGCCAGAAACTCACCTTTTAATCACCTGGGATGGGGTGCCTCCCAGAGTGACCTTGACAACAGCAAAACCAATTGCTTAAAAACAGTGATTTCTGACAACTTACTCAATTGTCTAAGAGAGAGCAAAACAATACTCTCTCCATCTACCATGATTACTAAGTAAGGGTCATCTAGTGTGTTCATATGTCTTTGCAACAAACTACAGAAATGATTCCCCAAGGCATGGTCTTCATTTCTACTAGTTAGTTCCTTGTATCACTAAGGAACAACTTAAAACACATTGCTGATTAGATTCAGGTCTAAAGATCCCATTAGCTAAGCGACAAGGAAGTTTGGGTGGCCCAGGAAATCCTGCAGTATCATTCCTTTGAGTTCCCGTTACTGTCCTCAGCCTTCTGAGCATCTGCAAATGCATTTGGCATTGCGCTAAAGCGAAATCAATCCACACTGAGCAGTTGTAAAGAATGGCTGGACTGAAGTGCTACCTCTGAAGTCCTAAACTAGAAGCACACAGACACTAGCAAAACCACATGGATCAGTTACTTAAAATGCTTCATTTTCACTTAACTCATTTCAGAAATTTAAAGTAGTGACTAGAACTATGGTGAAGTCAAGTCCACTAGCTCAACCTCTACAGCAAAAGCTAATTTCAGAAGAAGAATACCTAGACTTCCCAAGAGTCCCCAGTTGCCAAGAGCAGCTCACAGGGTTTTATCCAAATCTGCACTTCTCCTACATTAGATTTTCAGAGGAATCAGCAGCCAGGACTTCTTGGAGTGAGGGAGCTAGAACAAGCAAAGTCTAAGACAGAACAGGAAGAAGTGTAAAGCAAAGAAGGCAGGGTAATGACGCTGGTAGCATCACCTGTTTGTTCTCTTGAAGCAGGCCAGAGCCTGAGTTCTCACCACCAGGTTCTGGAAGTTCAGCCAGCTTCCTTTGTTCTTTTATATGCCAGCCTGATTGAGAATCTTAGGGGGGAATCAGGTGAGTCATCTACCCAGCTGATGGATGAAGCCCAACAGCTATTCATCTAATTTTGAAGTGCCCTGTATGTACCATCAGAAAATAGCCTTAATATAGAGAGCTAGACATAACCTTATGCATCATAGTCCCAAGGATTGAGACAACAGTCAAACCTACTTAACTCTCATCATATAAGATCTGTTTGACTTTCTCTCTACCCTTTCATTTGAATGGGCCTCAGTGGGGAATTCAGATCAGGTATTAGTTATGAAGGAGAATGATATTGGTTGACAAAATCAGGGTAGAGGGACATGAAAGGCATGCCTGTGAGAAGTATGACCTGTGGATGTGTTGGCCAGTTTTAAATAGCCAACGTGTCCCTAAAGTCAGTCATCCATCATTGTATCACCTGTATATATCCTAGCAGGTGAGAGGGGGGCCTCAAATACCAAATTCAGATTGTTCCTCGAACCTGCACTAGTTTAGGAACAGCAATGAAATAAAGCTTGGTAGCCTACTCCCATGATGCATTTTCCTCACTAGGGAAATGGAGTCCATAATAACTTCCTCATTATGTTATTGTGAAGATTCAATGAGAATTCACTTAACGTGCTTAGCAAAGCCCCTCATAGTGTGAAGTGTGAGCTGGCTATCATTATTTTTTATTATTATAACAGATTCGAAAAGAGCTGAATGAATGGAAAGTTAGGTGGGTGTGGGGGAGAAGAAAGAACCTAGCATTTAGAGTTCATTGCACATCTAAAATACTACAATTCTGTTCAATTTCCAAAGAATTTCATGGCTAAACACTTTACATCTGAAAGTGTTTTATTAGCAGTGCTATGCCGGCTATTACTGTGCCTGTTTGGGGGACAATATAATCTAGAAGATGGGCTAGAGGCTGAGAACCAGGACTCACAGCTCCGGTTCTTACTCTCGATGGTAAGCAGACAGCATCCACTGGCATTCAGCCCTTAGGTTGGACACGCTACCAGCTCAGACACAAGAGTGCATGGGGCAGGAGATGATGCCAGAGTTAGCATCTGCTGTGCAAGCATGGGGCCCTGAGTTCGGGTCTCCAGCATCCAGGTCAAAAGCCAAGAGTGGTGATGCCAGTCTAACCCCAGTGCTGATGGCACAGAGATAGGCAGACTCCTGGGAGCTTATGAGTCAGCCAAACTCACAAAAGCAAGGAGTCCAGGTTCAGTGAGAGACGCTGTCTCAAAAAAAAAAAAAAAGAATATCAATGAAGATATCAAACATCATCAAACTTCACAGGCATGTGTACCCATCCACATGATCATGTACATAACACACACACCTCACACACACGATGTAGCAGGAATCTTAGAAGGTCTTATTAATAAAATCAAACCTGGAGCCAGGTATTGGGGTGAACGCTGAAAGATAGAGAAGCAGAACAAGCCACAGCTACCTCACCTCGCACTTCCTCAGCTGATCCTGTTTCCTCAGACTGGAAGCCTCTGTGTCCTCATGCGAATGGGTCTCAGCTGAACTGTTGCTCAAAAGCCTAAAAGCTTAACCAGGCTATATAGTTCTTTCATCCTTAAATACCTTTCTGCCTCCTGCCATTACTTCCTGGGATTTAAAGGCATGAGTCACCATGCTTGGCTGATTCCAGTGTGGCCTTGAACACACAGAGATCCAGGCTGATCTCTGCCTCTGGAATGCTAAGATTGAAGGCGTGTGCTACCACTGCCTGACCTGTAAGTTTAATATTGTGGCTGTTCTGTTCTCTGACCCCAGATAAGTTTATTAGAGTGCACAATATTTGGGGAACACAATACCACCACAACACACTAAAAAAAATACCACACTATGGTTCCCTTCCCTTGTCAGGGGAACTAAATTCCAGGGAAGAATGGAATTAATTATTTTTAATTATGTGTTTATATATAAATGTGATGATGTGAGTGCCAGTGCCTGTAGAGGCCAGAAGAGGGTGCCAGACCACCCCTAGAACTGGAGTTACAGCTGGTATAAACCTCTTGATGTGAGTGGTGGAATTGAACTGGGGTCCTCTGCAAAAAGCAGTATGCCCTCTTAGCCATGGAGTCATCTCTCCAGCCTTGGAATTACCTACTTTTATTTTACAACCACAGAGAGGTTGAAATCACCATGTGAGCCAGAAATAGATTGTAATCACCTCACATTCCCAACATGTGATAGAATTTTTAATCCCAGTTACAATAGACAAGTATTTTGTTAAATAAACAATATGCCATGCTCAATAGATCTTTTTTTTTTTCTGTCTGTTCCAGGTAGGAAATCACTCCATAGCTTTATTTGATGTGTGATATAATGTACCCAACACTGGCCTTGAACTTGAAGTGAACCAACACCCCCTACCTCCCAAGTACTGGAGTTATAGGTGTTGCACTCCATGCCTGGCCCAACAAAGTCCTTTAAGGACCATTAGGACTTTAGTAAGCTGACAAAGGAAGAGGTCGTTGTAATCAGAGAATCTAATGGAAATGTGCATATCAGACAATGCGAGTATGCCTGTTGTGCTCTGTGCTGTCGGGATGGACTGCAGACAGATTGGACCGTGGTTACGAAGAGCAGTGTGGGGACTGAGCATGCTGTAATCCTCTATGATTACTAGGCTGGCTGCTTCCTCACTCTGATGGTGTTGACGTCTTCTGTGACTCTAAAAATAGTCTTCTCATCAAAGTTACGCTTCAGAGTCTTCTCTCAAATGTCTTAATTTTCTCTTCCTTAATTCTTTTGAAAACATTTTTTTTTCAGCATCAGTAAAGCATAGACACCACCAGTATTAATCTGGTGTGTGTGTATTTTGTCTAATAAGAGAAACAAGAAACCTTCTAAAGAGTGAGCTATTCAGTGTTTGTGCAATGACCACTCAATTTGTCTGTCTTGCTTTCTCATCTATACCATCAATGTAGCACTCCTTTGAAAGAACCCTGCCTAGAAGTGTTTCCAGGCATGTATTCAGCAAACATTTCTAAATATTACTGTTCCAAAAGTACTTCAATTGTATGTCATTTTGTAACAGAATATTCAGTCAATGAATATTTTCTTGGGTTTTATTGAAAACATTTTGCATTGAAATGACTATTAAGAAAATTTGAAAACTTGGGGGCTGGAAAATTGTTCAGCAATTAAGAGCACTGGCTGCTTTTGCAGATGTCCTAGGTTCCATTCCCAGCACCCACATGGTGGCTCAAAAATGTCCACAACTCCAGTTCTGGCCTCTGTGGGCAGCAGGCATGCACATGGTATACATACATACACGCAGGCAAAACACTCATACACATAAAATAAAACAAGTTTTTAAAAGAGAAAATTGGAAACATTGGAAAATGGAAAACTAAAAGCATATTAAACATGCCTGGCAGCACTTGAATAATGCAGAAAACATGTTTGTGGGCAGAGAGCTCTTTCAGCTTATAGTTTCTAGGCTACTTCTACAATGAAGAATAAACATTAATTCAAAGTTATCTTTATATATACATCCACACACCATTCTAGTGCCGGACCTCTGTATACTTCCAGGTTCCTGACCTAAGCCTAATAATGGTGAAAGTCGTGTGTTGAGATCTGCCATAGAACCTTTTTTTCCCCATTTTTTATTAAGAAATTTTCTATTCACTTTACATACCAACCACATATCCCCCCTCTTCCCTTCTTCCCATCCCCAGCCTTCCCCTCAACCCACCCATCCCCGTGCCCACAATTTCCAAATCAAGGTCTGTTGCAGGTGGGAGGGGCTGAGTGTGCCAGGCTCTGCTGTAGAATCTTTAAGTTCAGTTTGTACCAATTGATGCTTCGTTTCTTGTAACAGCTGCTTTATTTTCTTAAATTTTACTTTTGATATTATAACTACAAAATTTCTAAATCCCTTTTCTCTATCCATATCATTCATATATATATATATATATATATATATATATATATATATATATATATGCTCACCTTCAAATTTATGTATTCTTTTTCACTAATTGTTATTGCATCCATATATGTACTGTGTATATATATATATATATATATATATATATATATATGTATATTCCTAAATACAAGCTGCCAATCTGTATAATATTACCTGTATGCATGTTTTCAGATGTGACTGTTTGGCAATGGGCAACCAATTGGTGTGTCTTCCCTAGGGAAGGACACCTTTTCCTCCTCCTGGATCCCCTCAGTTGCTTGTAGTTCTTTGTGTGGGACTGAAGCCTCACGGCCCTTTCTCCATCTACTTTGCATGTTCATTGGTTGTCCTTGTTCAGTTCACATTTGGGCAATCATATTGGTGAGACATCCTGGATACAGCATCTGATGTTACTAGGAGACATAACTTCCTAGGTTTTCTATCAATGAAAGTAAGAATTTAATCTTTTCAAAAACCTTGTTTATGGGCTGGAGGAATAGCACAGCCTTTACAATTGGTTCTTGCACTTGCAGAAGATCTGAATTCTATTCCCAGCATCCATGTCTTGGGTTTACAGCACCTGTAACTCCAGTTCCAGGGGATCTGACGCCCTCTACTGCCCTTCACGGACACTTGCACGAAGGTGTGCATACATACACAGAGACACACAAACATAAATAAAAATAAAATAAAGGTGCTTTTAAAAATAACCATGCTTACGATGGTGGAAAGAAATTTTCTAGTAACATAGGTTGAAATCATTATATTTATTCATAGAAAAGATAAGCTGATCAAGGATAAAACTAATAGGACATTATCTTCTTCCAAAAAATCCAGTATCTTACCTCCCTGCCTTCAGGGTATTGTGCAAGAATGATTTGAGGACGGTTATTTTTTATACAATCTAGTTTTTTTCTTGGCTCCTTGCTTAAAAAATTTTTTAAATTTATTTTTGTAATTAAAAATATTTTCTAGGATTATGGGTATCATTTTACCAAAACTTTATGCAGCAGGGTGCACGTTTAAAATATTCCTCCAAGGTAAATATTCAGGGTCACTGTGTCAGCTTTAATTGCTTACCCTTTACTGTTAATCTCTGGAAGATGTTTATTTTTCATGTGCTCTCTACGTTACTACTGCTGTCTTCTGCAATGTTGCCCCTGGTTGGTTTTGTTTTGCTGTGTTGTGTTTTGTTTCATTGACTCTGAAGCGGATTTTAATTCTGTAGTTAGACCATTGACCTCTTTACATCCTCCTTATATCAAGAATGCCCCTCTGGATCATTTTTCATCTCCATGGTATCATGGTTAACTAATCCTCTTTCTTTACAAACTTCTACCTTGTAGCCTAGTAAGAACTGTGTATAATTCTGAGAAAATTCACTCTTTCAGCTACAAACAAACAACTTCAGGTTGGCTAGGAAAACAAAAGCTATAGATTTCTCTTGGGCATATCAAGAAGTGACATCTCCTTTGAAAAGAAGATGGCCACCATGCTCTCTGATTGAGCCAAACTATGGCTCCTGACAGGACAAGCAAAAAACAGGTGTTTTGTCTTCCCCTCACTTGAGCCAGCACAAGTGCCAGACTGACAGCTTTTTTCAGTTCCAGTGACAGATATTTTGTGTGAATCTTTACCTAGGTGTCCATCCATATTTATGTATGTGGGCATTCTTCTTTTCCCGTGCTTTCACCAGTGTTTTGAAATAAAAACAGAAGAAACTATACCCAAGACTCCTAGACAATACCTTCCATTTGGAAGCCTTGACTACAATGACTATGTGGTCTATGGAAAAAATTTTCCAGAAACCTGTAATTATTAATAGATAGGACAAATGGACATTCTATTTAAAAGTAGACCCCCACACACACCTGAAATGGCCCAAACACTTCATAAAATTGTCCTGTTATTTTTTAAGACCTAAAATTTTAGAATAACTTTGTGGTAGCTTATTTTAACACTCTAAAATCTATGCAACAGGGTTCACCTCGACATGCTTGAATGCTGAATATTTCATGCTTGGACAAAGAGCAGACTGTAGGTCTTTCACCAAACACACTCAATACACTTGAGTATGGGTTACCAAAAAATGCTGAAGATTTTTTCTATTTATTGTTATAGCTCAAATCCTTGTGTCTCTTGTAGGCTTTAAGTGACATAAATATGCATTTCCATCTGCACATCCTTGTCAGAATAGTTCTACTGGGAGGTGTTATGCCACCCAAGTTCTTCCAGAATAGAGCCTGTTAATCCTGTTACCACTATAGAAACTCGGAGGAAAAGTCTACCCAGGCCACTACTGCAGCTGCTTGGCTGTCCACGTTCCAGCAACCACACCCTGGGCACCCAAAGGAAGCACAGGAAAATTCCTTAGGTAGAGAGGATATACACTGTTGACCTTGGTCTCCAAACTTTTTACTGGGAAACTTGTAAATCTTTAGTGAAAAAATAGCAGAGGACAGGATGGATACCAAGCCTAAGTAATACTTATGGAGAGAGAGAGAGAGAGAGAGAGAGAGAGAAAGAGAGAGAGAGAGAGAGAGAGAGAAAGAGAGAGAGAAGAGAGAGAGAGAGAGAGAGAGACTGTGTGTATATGGACACAGACATTGCCATATTAACTTGAATATACCATAAAGTATAGAAAGATTTACTATATAAAATAAATATACATTATAGGAAGTGATACTCTCTCTATCTTCATTAGACAGGCTTTGTGCCTCCCTGTAGGCACGCTTTTAACACTTTGGAGACCACTGGGATAAATTTCTACAGGAAGGTCATTAAGAATATAGGTCTTAAACCCTCTGTTGGGCCCTTTCATAGATTCAGGAGCTCGCCCGAGTGCTTAGCAGGCGCAGAAGCCATGGCTGAGCATGTGGTTTGCTTTTATGTGTCCTATCTCTTTATCTTTTGTCAGTGTGGCTTGACTTCCAGTGTCTCATGGGCCATGTGTAGATCTTATGTCTACTTTATGCTATATAAGTCCACCGTAGGTGGATGATGATTCCATGAAGGCTTGGAAATCAATAAAGAAGACATCCAAGCCCCCAGTGGGTATGTTTGCCACCTCCCAAGAGCCAGGTTTTCGTTTAAAGAACCCAATTAGCATCCATCCAATAAATACTTAAAACAAAAATTTATTGACCTATAAATACATATTGAGTATTTCTAAATGCCCAATCCCATGTAACTTAATAGTTTTCTAAATTACCCAGGATCTAGTTGTAGAAGAAAAATTCCACAGAAAAGCAGTGGGTATGAAAAAAAAGTCCTTCCTACCCCTTGCAGCAGTGGAGGACTGTTTATTCAGCTGCTGGAAATTGCACACTCAAATTCCAAGTTCCCTTCAAATTGATAAAAATAAATTATTGTAATGGTAAAATCTAGAACTGGCTACAGAACAAGAGAGAATTTCTTCCCTTTTATTCTTGGTATGAGCCAAAATGGACTGAATTTTCTGGAAAGAAAACTGTATCAATCTTTTCCTATAGTCTCAAACTATAGAAACTAACAAATATGAGATAAGACTCGTGCACATGACGTTTACTTCAAGAGTATTTATAACAGCAAAAATAGAAGCAACCCATATTTTATTGGATGGAGAATTGTTAGTTCGTGTATGCCACAATAGTAACAGTGTGCAATCTTTGTTTCCCCATTCTGAGTACTCTTCGTAACCTAGGTGCTTTTCTAGGATGTAGTAATTAACTAACAGATAGGGTCTCAGAAAGCAGCATCTTAAATGTGGAATGCATGTCTATGCATCCCATAAGCAAGTAAACAAATAAGCAAATGTGGAAACTTAAACACTGATGCAACAAAATTGGCTGATTGCAAAGTCTGCTGGATAATTTCATATAAGAGATTTTTCAGCCTTGGCACTATTGATTCCTAAAGTCGAAGTCTGTAGGCTTCAGGTGGGAAATAAGGGAGCTCCTCTACACAGTGCAATGTTTGACAGCCTCTTGGCTTGTTAACCATGTAATGTTAGTGAGACCCATCCTGGGCACGACAATCAACCACTTACATTTCCAGAAGACCCTTGAGGGAGTTGATGGCAAGATCTGACTCTGGGCAAAACGGAAGATTTCTTTGAGGAGATGACAGTTAAGCAAAAAATTTGAGGAAGATTTAGTAATCTTATATGGTATGGGGAAATGGATGTAGGACAGGTGGTAACTTGAGTGTCATATTCAATGTCACAATACATGTCCATTGAATGTTGGCTGAGACAGGCAGTGTAGCACATTGGTTAGGAACCTTGCCTTGAAGCTCTGGCTTTCTTGGTTAAAAGTCCAACTATAGTACTGACTAGTGGCAACTTTAGATAAGTTCTCTACAGCAGTGTGCCAGTGTAGTCATGGGGAAGTTTGGGGTGCTATTCATAGTACCTATCACAGGGCTGGAGGGAGCATGAGATGAAGTACTTTAGGCAAGACTCTCAGATGAATGGGTTTTTATTTATATTCATATGTTAATTTTAAGGCAGAAAATATAATACTAACTGGCTCTTCAAAACATACATTAATATATTAGTATTGTAATTACAATCTAATAAACATATAATAATTATTACCCAGGTAGAATATAGAAGGAATTCTAATATGCAAAAATTTGAAAAATATAGTATATATTTTAAAATATAATTAATGTATATGTAAAACACACACATATATATACACACATACATACATATAGATATGTATGTCCTTAAGATATTTCCACCTTGAGGAAAGAAAGAACAGCAACAGATATAAAATGGTAAGCATCAGAGAGCATTTTATCGTCTTTGTGTCTTCCTATATTCCTTGCATTTTTACATACTAATTACAAATTTTGCTTTAAGTTAAAAGTTAAAATTCAGAATGTATTTTTGGCTCAAAAGAACTGTATGAACACACAACAAAGATCAGCTTGGATAGTGAGTGGAAGACAAAAGACAGGAGGGTTGAGTTCAGAATACCTCCTTTAGAGATGAGTCTATTGTCACCTGACAGTTGAGAGACCCACTTTGCCTTTTGTTACTCAGCTGTTTAATCAGCTGAAAAGCAAAGGTGACGCTTGCTTGCTGCCAGACACTATGCTGGGACACTCCCTATGAAAAGGAGTGTGCACATGCATCCCTCAGGAATCACCACAGAAAGGGAAGAGGAAACATCCATGATAATCATAGCACCAGAAACTCAGAAAGAATGACGATGAGGACTTCAACTCAACTTTTCAGAGTTTCCATTGGGATTTGGACAGCAGGTGCAGCGCAGCTTCCCAAACTAGGCTTGAGTTTTGCAAAAGCCAATCATTAGTTATCCAGCTCGCCTTAAATGGACATCTAAGGTGTGTCCTAACCACATACCAGCAAGATCAGCTACCTTGAAGAGTTAGCAGACAGTCCAACTTCTGATCAGCGTATCTGGGGACTATAGTTTGGAAAACAAGGCTGGGTGACAATGGAACTAGAGACACAGAAGGTGCATGCTCCAGCTCTGCCTTTTCTCTGGCTATGTACCTGGGAGGACCCGCTAGTACCCTCACCTGCCTCCTCACCCACAGGCAGTGACAGCCAGCCCTCTACCAGACTGCTAGCTGGACGTGTGATTAGTGTACCTGAGAAAACCTTAACCCACAATCAAGTACTTGGGATAAGTAAGCTGACACAGCTTTAACATAGGAGAGGATGTTTCGGAGAGCTTGATCGTTTAACATTTATATTAAACACTGATAGTGAGAAACCCAACTGTATATGATACACTGCTCCTGCTTGAGTTTATAGCCTGATTGACTTGATTCATTTTTTTCAGAGCCTTAAACTCATTAGCCACCCAGTACATGGGTCTATAAAAGCTGCTCACTGTTTTTTTCCCCCACTTGGTAACATTCATCTTTATTTCCTGAGACACTTCTTTAAAACATTAAACTGAAGGTAAGTGCATAAAAATGAAATGGGGACTCATAATGGCAAACTGTTTTCATGTCGGAAGAAGATTCAAACGCCTCTTAGGTCAGCATTGCTCCTTGTTACCGGCTCAGAACCTGGCCTATAAAAGTACATCATGTAGCCAAGGTCTGCCTGCAGGGCACCGTGTGGCCGTGAGCAGAAATGCGAGGGAATTGCCTGTGGCAGTTAGGCGGAAAAAAGAAAAGAAAGCACAGACAGCAGCAACTCCAAACGGACAGAGTCCCCAAACTGGAAGTTGGCAGTTGTCGGGAAAGCCCAGGAAGCGGCCATTGCAACCTTCTCCACTCCGCTCTCTCTCAAACTCTTAATCCCTTTCACCTTGAACGGTCACTGCTATTATTTCTGGGAAATAATACACTTCTGCGTTTTTTTCCCTCACATTTTCACCAAGATTCGCTAAGGCTGATTGAAAGGACTTAAAATGTCATCTCGTCAGGGCCCTTGATAAACTTGTCATCTTACGTCTCTGGGGCGGAGGCGCTGGGAAGACAACCCAAAGCAACAGTGTAGAAAACAGCTGCTTTTACTGCAAAGTCTTCAAAGGCCGTGAGAAAATTACAGAGGAAAAAAAAAAGTCAGCTACACATGTCTCACTTATTCTGCCCCAAAGTTAGACTGACTGAACCAAGGCTTTGCCTTATCCAATCCAGTAGCCAACAAGCCTTCAAATAATTGCTTACACCCATTCATTTCAAACAGGGGAGACTTCCATAGGAAACTCCTTATCCTTCTGTTCCACAATCAAAAACAAAAATGGTTTTTTTGTTGTTTTGTTTTGTTTTTGTTTTGTTTTGTTTTCTGGAAAATGTGCCCTTTCTGAATGTCCATCAGCTTTTCTTAATGTGGGGGATGAAGTGTGGCATCTCCATTTTTCTTTGTTCTCTATAAAATCATCCAATTTTCCAGTGTGAATGCAAAAATTAAGAAACATCGTGTGTGTTAGCACACACCTGTAATCCAGCTGCTAGTGAGGCTGGGGCTAATGGATTTCAAATTTGAGGCCAGGCTAGGCTACAGAGAGAGACCCCACCTCAATTTTGCGGGGAGAGGGGGGTACACAAAGAAAATGTAAATGTAAAAAATATATACTCAGACTCTAATAATTTTTTTTACCATGATTGATCTTGTTCTGTGACTGTTTATATTTTGCTTATTATATATTTTACTGACCAAGCTGTGGAAAATATAGTCATATAGCCTAACAATGGCCCCCAAATTCCAACATTAGTGTAGACATTATAAAATTTTTCATATGCACAAGAAAATAAATATATAAAAATACATAAAATATAACATATATTATGTACCTCTATATTGGTTTGTTGGTTGGTGGGTTGGTGGGTGGGGACAGTGTTGTGTATGTGTTCTTCAACACAAGCTCTTCCAACACAAGCTCTTCTTGTATTGCCTCCCAAGTTCTGGGGTTATAAGGCATGCACCACAGTGCTCAGCTAAATTAATTTTTCCTCTACAGGGTCACTTGAATGAACTACTTTCCCTAACCACCATAATTTGTGAACGGTTTGGTGACTTATACCTTGAAATGTCACTCGTCTACCTTGATCTGATTTCACCCACACATAATTAACACTACTAAATTCTAAGCAGTAGTTCAAGTCCAAGGGGAAATATAATTCAGCTACAGCTTAAAAACTGGTCCTTGCATTTGAAATGCACACTCTAAGTGTTTTGATCTAGAAATAAAATTAAAATCAGTCTACCTTAAAGGCTTATCTTTAAAATTCTCAGATAGGCTTCAGGAGTTCGGCCACTCACATGAAAATGTTAGTAAGGAGCTGCCTGTTTTCAAATGGCAACTTGGCGACAGAATGAGAAAGTCAATCAAGACTCAGAGAATTGAAAATTATTCAGGTAACTGTAAGCCATGAACTCTTCTGTGCATGGGAGGGCATTGCCCGGCCTTTTCTTTAAATGAATATTATGATCAGAAGGCCAGGGTCTAAAACATTATTTTGATAATAACATGTAAACTTTCTTCAGCCAAGCACAGTGATTCACCCCTGAAATCTCAACATCTGGCAAGCAAAGGCATAAGGATGGCTAGTTCAATGGCCACACTGAACTACAGAGTGAGCGTGTGCAAAGAAAATCAAGGACTGTAAATGCAGCTTAGTGGTAGAACATTTGCTTGGTGTATGCAAGGCCCTGTGTTAGAGCCAAGCAAAACAAACTACCATTTAAAGAGAACCATAGAGATGGGAAGGTGCAAGCAGTGATGGGAATGAAAAGGTCAGCATGGACTTGAGAGTTATTTTGAACGAGGGATGAGTGAGAACTTCTAAATCATCAATGGAAGGATGGGACCAGAAAAAGAATAGTTTCCAAGTCTCAATAACTGGAAAGAATGGCCACAAAAGGAAAAGAAATCCAGACATGGATTTTCTGGGGCTAGGTTGAGGCTTACCCACTTCAGAGAAATGAAGGGCTTAGTAAAATGGGGCATCAAAATTGAAAAGATGTGACTGGTAACCGAAACAAAATATCTGAAAGTCAGTTGCAGTCTTGAGAGTGGGATTTGTGGTGACCAAGCGCCTTAAAGAATTGATACACCTGTTGTTTTTCTCTGAATTCTCCAGCAATGAGCATACTACTGGGGTCGAGTTTATACTCAACAAATGCAATCTGGCTGGGGATGGGCTGGCTGTGTAGATTCGGAGGCGAGCTCCACCAAACCAACACCTAAGTTATGGGAGTGGGCAAATGCCACCTAAGAAAGAAGGGAATAGGAAGGAAGGGAGAAGGGAAGGAGGGACGGGGAGAAGTAACGAGGAAGAAAGGGAGAGAGGGAGAGAGGAGGGGGAGGAAGGGAAGAAGGAGGAGGAAGGAGGGAGGAAGGGAAGGAAGGCAGGAAAGGAGGAGGGAAGGGATAGAGGAAGGGAGGAAAGTAGGAAGGGGAGGAAGGAAAGAAGGAAGGAAGGAAGGTGAAGGGGGGAGGAAGGGAGGGAGGGGGAGGAAGGAAGGGAGGGAAGTAGGGAGGGGGAGCGAGGGAGGGAGGGGATCAAGTCTTAAGGAATAAATACATTTAGCAGATCTGAAGTAAAAGGAAATGAATAAATGAGACAAGAATGATAAGCCAGAGAAATAAATAGAAAAAAGAAGAGGCAGAGAGGAAAGACGGGGAGGAGGAGAAGGAAACAGGAAACAAAAAAAGGAGAAAAATTATGAGTAAGAATAGAGTCAGGCTCTGGGCAGGAAGAGATGTTACTCATACTTCTAACAATTGTATTATAGACGTAGAAAGTACATGGACACAAAAATTACCAAGTCACATTTTGTGAGCAAAAATGGAAACCGTTGAAATGTTTCCTTAATAACTTAAAGTAAATAAATGAATAGCTGCTGTCACATTGATTCATCTATTGCATGTGGGTGCTCAATAAATGTTAATTGAATTAAATTAATAACATTTGCTCAGCGGTAATAAAAAATTAATTAACTGTCTGTCTTGCTGTTGCTTAGTTTATGTCCACTGGTTCTTGCAATTACTTCTACCCCAAACAGGGATTTTTCTATTACAGTGACTTTCAAGACACACTTTAATTTTTTCTAAGAATTATAGAGAAGCTCCTAATTTTTGTCCCAATTTTAGTTTGTATTTTTGAGGTGGAAAAAAATTATTTTCTCTGAGTTAATGTCAGGAACTATGTATAACATCCCAAATATAGTTTCATGGGTTCCTTATTTAATTCTAAAATGCCATCCCATGAGAGGATATGATGCCACTTTTCCCTGTGTTCCTCGTTTTAGCCCATGCTGCTTTTTAATACTTTAGAGACAATGTCAAATAACACTGTAAAGGAAGAAATCTGGGGGAATTATTGTTAGCATTCCAGCTATAAAAAAAATGGAAGCTGTCAGTAACATTCACCCAAAAAAAAAAAAAATGTGACTCACTTCAGATGTCAGAATTCTGGGTTGAACAGACTGGGCTCTGAATCGCGTGCGTGTCAGATGATTTTTTAATGAGCATCAGATAGTTCCCACTGGGGTTTTAAAAAAATAAAAATATAAACAGAGATATAGAGTTAAAATAACTTTATGAATGGCAGTTTAAATTCTCCATAAAAATCCTCCCTGTGCAAACCTGGTGTGCTCCAAATGGTTGCTTAATGTAGCCAAACCACTTACATTCAAAATGCTATACTTAAAAAATGCTGTACTTAAAAAAGTTGTTGCAAAATTAAAAAGAGAATCATATACCACTTGGCTGTAAACTGTACTCTCTGCATGTTTTTACATTCCAGTAACCTCTATCCAACTCTTTTGTTGTTGTTGTTACCGAATTACTTTGTGCAAAAGCGATTTTAAATTACATGCAGTCTGACTGTGCGTGATAATTTGAACTGATTGTTAATGAATTCTGTTAAGCAAAGAGCTGCTGTAATCTCTAGTCATCATGGTCTGCTACCAGCTCCTTCCTGAGCTGCCTTTGAATGGACAACAAACAGTAGCTGTAACTGAACAGGCAGTTCCTTGGAGTGTGCAGGACATCAGTTCTACTTCACCATGCAGAGAAAGGGGGGCTGTCAAACTGAGTTATTTGCAAGACTGGCTTTAGGGTGTCAATGCATCTCAAGTTTTAGGGTACAGAGGGCATTGCTGATGTGTACTGTAGCCTCAGTCACTGAAAGACAATTACTTGAGATAGAGGCCAAGAATACATTAGGGACATATATAATTATTATGAACAACAAAGCTAAGAACAAAGCTTCTTCGGAGTTCCTAGAGCTCTCAACTTGCCTAATGCAACCCTTTAACACAGTTCTTCATGCTGTGGTGACCCCCAACCATAAGATTATTTTGTTGAAGCTATAACTGTAATTTTGCTATTGTTATTAATCATAATGTAAATATCTGATATGTGACCCCCAAAGGGGCTGCAAGCCCACAGGTTGAGAACATCTGCCCTAGATTGAGCTCAGTTGACTACAGAGGAGTCCTTGGGCAACTTTAGGTTCTAAGCCTGAGTGTTCTCATTCATCTACTAATTTCAATTCTAACTCTAATAATTTACTTAGTAATGCTGACTGCTACTTTTCTCAACAGCAGTGTCTGTCTCCTAAACTCTTTCAGCTAGGCATTTTAACATAAGATATACAAACAATAACATAAAGCTTGAAGCATAAAGCACGCACTGACACACGTGTTTGTACACAAAGTAGTGGTTTTCAACCTGGGCAATTTTATTCCAGGAGAGAAATATGGCAAGGTGAACAGTAATTTTTTTTTATTATTATAGCTTAGGGAGATAAAGTACTATGGGCATCTTCTATGTAGAAGATGAGGAGAACACTCTCTTGTATACCCATTGTCTGGCTCAAAATCTGGACACTGCCAAGAAATCAGAAGCACTATTTGAATATCCATTTCAGTGGGAAATTGATTATTGGATGGCCTCATTCATCCCAGTAAGAAAAATCAACTCTCATTTTCACCACGACCATCACCATCATCATTGTGTTATTAAGATGGCAAGTACTTCTTGAGTTAGAGGAAGCCTAGAGTTTGCCAATGTGTGGTGCCAATTCTATTTCCACATTCAGTATTCAATACTACATTAATTGCTGTCAACAATAGATGTTTTTCCCGAACCCCTACTTCTGCCAATCTTTTTTAGGGTGGATTAAACCACCACCAAGAGATTTAAAGCCAGCAGCATATGGGAAAGGGAATAAAAATTAAACATTGTCAAAAACCAAGGCTGTTTGGAAAATCGGAAGGAAACAAAAATGGCCCAAGATGACTGTGTGTGGCAGACTGTTTGGTCTGCTTCCAGTTCAAGCCTTCAGACAGAGACCATCTCATGATGGGTTTTGAGAGTCCCTGACTGACAAGTCTGTGGGTTGTTCTTTCTCTTTCCTCCTCTCCCCAAAGCAGAACTCCTTAGAATTCCCAGGCTTATCTGAATGTTGGAATCACCTGAGAAGTTTCAGTAAAATCCCCAAGGGATGGTGATTGAATTGGTCAGCTGGGGACAATGGTATCTGAGCTTTTCCAATAGTTCAGAAACTTTGGATTTCTTAGCTGGCTGGACTCTGTAGGAGTGTCAAGGACTCACACTCCTCAGAGGTAGGGCCAACCAGACATTGCTTTCCCAGAAAAGAAAAGGCAATTCTGAAACAGGCCGTAGCTAAGGACTTAGGAAGAGTGGATTTCCTACTCGGAACTTGACGTGCTTATCAAATCACGTGAGCTTCGTTCTAGTCACCCATCCATCACTGCTGAGTCAGCCTAACCCTGGGCTTGCTGTAGAAAATGTGATTATCGAACTCATTTTCCATCTCTCAGTAGTGCTACCTGAAGATGTCGCTGGGACCAACCAGGTGGTTTGTTTAAGAATGTGTTCCCATGTTTCTTCTTTTTCCATCTCAGGACTTTGCTTAGAGTTGTAGGTATGTTATATATTAAGTTGTCCTCCTCCAGCACCATCCTCTCTCTGACACAGCAGGGTAGAATTCTACTTCTCTACACACTCCCATTTGCTAAAGTGTGGGGTACTTGTAGTGGGCACACTGAATCCCAATGTTGGCTTCAGTGTTGGCTCCACAATAAACTCTTTTATTACATAGAATGAGGTCACGGGCTTCTCAGCTTTCCCATTGCCTCTTCAAACTGGGGTCTTGGCCAGGACATTGCCAGGAGTTCCCTGAACATCCCCTGCTTATCCCAATTAATTTCACATGATAAAGTATGTTCCCCAGAAGACAACCCCAAAGCCAGAGGTACCTGAATAGGTACCGATAAAATGGCAATGCCTGGAGCAAAATATCCCATATATGAAAGGGGTGTGTGTTTTAGAGATTTTTCTGACAGCAGAGAAAGATTCAGCTTGTAGACTGCTCATCTACACATAGCTTGTTTTTCTCCTAAACAGAAGGAAAGAGAGGTTTGTAGAAACAACAAAAAAAAATGAATAGTGATTTTACTGAGACATCAGAAAGTATCAGAATCACCTGGCTTCTTGTATCCATGATACTCTGTGATGCTAATACAACACGGTGACATCTTGTTGATCTATATGAATGAATTCTTTGGTTTTCCCCACTCATCATCCTAAAACTGGTAGTGGAAAAATGCATTACAAATTAGTATGAAATTTACAGTGTATATAAAAGTTTGTGATTGCACTTTTCAATTCTATCCCAAAATAATCTTGCTCAGTAGTGTTTTATTCCATTTCATAGGACTTTATTATTTCAAAGTGTACAATGTGAATTTTCCTGCAAATATCCTTTCTTAGATCACAGTGGGTTTGTGCATGTGTGTTTTCTTTTTTCATCTAGATACGCAACTCACAAATGAAAAGCATGCAGAGAGAAAACCCATTAATGCTATTATTATAAATTCAGTATCCGAATTCAGTATCACAGATGGACCAGCCCAGGAAAGCCCCAATGAGAAGAACCTGTCAGGATCGAGCTCTTCACTCTCCTCCCTCGAAGAATGCCAAACGAAATTTCCCTACCTCCAAACTAATACTTCAGTTCATCAGAGAGATGCGGATGGTACGTTTCTCAGAATACAACCCATTTCTAAATAAAGCTCCCAACCCCAGCCCTTGAAAAAATCACTACATATGCTGTTAGAAAGAGAAAAAAAAGTCTTTATGAATATTAAACAGGATGACTTTGATTTGAAAACCCTGATGAATGACATGTGTCAAGGTCACTTTGTAGCTAGGAGGTGCTTGGCAGAGTGTTTGCTCCCAGAGCTGGGAATCGGAGGCTATGCGTTTTAAATAGCTCAGACCAGAGCAGCATGCTTGGATGGGACTGGAAAACCAGTAAAATCAAATAAAAATTTCTTTTCTCAGAAATGAGACCATTCTGTCCATGGCTTTAAGCATATGGGGCAAGGGGAGAATGGAAGGAAAAAAATAATAAAATGCTCGAAACAACAGACACACAAAAATGGGGCAATGGCTCAGCTGGATTTTTTTTTTTAATTTGAAACAGGGTCTCACTATGTAGCCCTGGCTGTCCTAGAATTCATATTGTAGACCAGGCTGGCTTTGAACTCACAGAGATCCACTTGCCTCTGCCTCCCAAGTGCTGGGATTAAAGGGGTGCATCACTCTGTCCAGCTGAGTTGCAAAATCTTGAAGTAATATAAAAATATGCAGAGAATAAGAGACTTCTAACTATTTTAATATGCATAATGACTTCTGTTTACTTTCTGGCACACAAGGCATCTCTATATGTCTTTGGGTCAACTTTATCTGTCGACTAGGCTTCCACTAGAGTTTGACTTTGGTCAAGATGAAGGGAAGGCATGAAAACAAGCAGGGGTGGGGTTCTCTGAAAAGCATCTATCTGTCTAACAGCATAGTGTTTCAGTGGGTTTTACTTGGGAGGTGGGGGTATTGCTCCTTGTGTGCACCAGGGTAATGATCCCAGAATTAGGAACTGTCACTACACACATTCAGAGACATAACATCCTACACAGAGCATGCCCCTCGGTCCAGTTGGAACCCAGAGAGAAGCATGAGATCAGCTGTCTCCTGTTCTCAGGGAAAGGGGAAAATGGCCACTCTGTTTAAATGTCAAGTGATGCTTCAGAGCCTTGGGGCAGAAAAATAAGATTTCTCCTGTTCAAATGAGCAAAGCGGGATCAGAAGGATGTGTGAGTGAAAGTGTTTATTATAAGAAGTGACTGAGACCAGAAGGACCCAGAAAACTCAGGTTTTTAAGCTGGGGGTGTAGGTCATAAGCCACTCTTCTTGCTCCCTTTGTGAAAAAATAAATCTCCCTAGTGGAGTTGAAGCTTTTTGGTAGCTAGATAAAAGAAGTAAAAGACTTAAACTAAGACTCACAAATCATAATTTCAAAAAAAAAGAAAAAAGCACTCATTATCTGAAACAGCAAGGAAATCAACAGTTAGGCCAGCCGCTCCTGACTTTAGGGAATTTTTTATAGTAATTTAAGGGTGCCGAGACTGAGAAGTGGGGTCACTGTTCAAACTGAGATGAATACAGAAATGTCTGTTAGAAACACAGGGAAAACAGGAAGGGAGCAGAGAAGACTGTGTCCACTTTTGTGCAGTTTGTGGTTAATTTATTTTGAAAAGTATAAATGAGTTCGCAGGAATGGATGCTTAATTACTAATATCTATATACATCACCTCCTCTTAAAACAGGGTGGAAAAAGCTCACATAGGCAGATTTTGTAAAAATGTGTTGCATCCATTAGCAGAGTTCACAGGGTGTGCTCTGATGGGAATTTAAAAGGATCTTTACTGAACCTCATAGTCTCAACTCCAGCAGTTTCTCAGTAGCTATGGTTCATCATGTGTGGTCTCTTTCCAGAAGGAAATGGAAAACACACCAGGGTACCTGCACATACCTGCCCCCACGTCCATAATCTTCTACTTGCAAAAGCATCACGTGGAAAAGGAAGCAAGGCCACAATCACCTTCCATAGCAGGCTCCTTGGAAAGTAATCCTGGAAATATGCCTAATTGATGTATAATTTTGAATTTCAGACATCTCATCCAGGTGGAAGGAGAAAATCATAAATACAGGATACCTGCAAAGAATAGTCTTAATTACACCATGGCTACTGAATAAAATGATTACATTTTCTACACTGTAAATTTCACACAATTAAAATGTAGTGGTGTCACCTTATAAAGTGTTTCAATTTTATAATTATTTCAGTTCATTTGCTCAGAAAAAAACATAAGCACAAATTTACCAAGTATCACCCAAATCTAGTCATTCTATTTCTAAAGGAGTGACGTGGATGTTAGTTGTGCCTGTCTGAGCTTAAATAGATCTTGACATATTTAAGGAGCTGTTAAAATTGATAACATCAGGAATGATAGCCCCGCCAGAGAAAGGCATTCAGTCACACTTTATTTATTCGCACTCTACGTTACAGACATGTATTTTATAAAGAACTTAATGCTGGGGGAGGGTAATCAGTTTTTAATGCTTCTGGACCCAGAACTTCAGTAATTCAATTGATGCTATTATGCTGCAAGACTGTCCGTGGCAGACCCAGCTGTTCTGAGGTGCTGGGCTTGGGGCCAGGCTCTTCTGGTCTATTTCTCATCCTACTTTGTTCTAGGAGAGTAATGGGCGAGGTTGTTGTTTCTCTGGGTTGCTTCTACAAGAACTACACTTGCAACACTTTGCTTGATAACTGACAAGGAAGCAAGAGGCTGTTACTGAAGTGAAAATGTCCAGGAGCCATTATTGGCAACAAGAGATTGCCCCAGTCTCCATTCTTCTCGTGTGGGGAAATCATAGAGTGAAACAGAAAGCTGAAAGGGCAATGTCAAGGAATGGTGATGAAGCTGACCCCAGGTACACACGTGGAGCTTCGTGGCTGTTATCATTCCCACTATAATTAAACATGAGCCTTTCTAATGAGACACATTCTCCCTCTTAATTAGCTAATCCCCAGCAGAATGTTTAGCACCTCGAAGCTGCCTTAATTCTTCTGTGTTATTAGAGTATCATCACTTAGCACATTCCAGCTTGAAAGTACCCTAGGGGTATAGAAAGGACTTGAGACAACCCTCGGAGGGATTTGCCAAGGCTTATTGCTCACACCTAAATACAGCTGTGGCAGCTTGGCCTGCAGGTCTTGGATCATCTCCTACTGCCGTTATTCCAGGTTTAGGAGACAGGATGGGCATTCTGACCAGCAGTGATTAGAGGCAATGCCAGGGTACCAGGTGGTTCAATAGAGAGGATTTCCTGCACAAGGAACTTGTTGCAAAGAGAGTTGAAAAGGCCAGTGTAGCAAACAGTGAGGTCACCCAGAAATCCACACCATGAGAAGACTCTATCTGCTCCAGATCCTCCAGACTGGGACTGAGAGAGAGCAGCCAAGCTCCAAGGGTAAGGCAGAAGAAAGACCCTGGCTTTCCTTCCTTCTCCCCCAGCCTCCTAGTTCCTGTGGATGCTTCCCATTGGCTGAAACTAGCCAGTAGTCATGGAACTAACTTGGCCACCTCCATTGCCAGCCTTGGGAATCAGAGAAGGACTGGGTCCTCCAAATGCTTGCACCTAGCAGAAAGTAAGCAGAGGCATGGGAGAGCACAGCCAGCTCTAGTTCAAAGCTCTGGAAAGTCCTGAGTTCACATAAGAACCAACCTACTTGCTGGGATTCCTGGATCATGGCACTTCAAATTCTCTGACCCTGGGGGGGGCACATCTATAAACAAAGGTGATAGGAGCATTCAATCCAGGGTCTTCTTGAGGATTAAGATTCAGGAAACACACAGAGTACTGTGAACTGGCTTTAGGTGAGATGTGGACACATGGAACAGGGGGTTCAAAGTACAGACTTCAGATCTAGAAAGAATCAGCCTTTAGCAGGACATGGGGCCTTCAGTGATAGTCTCTCAATTGTAGCTGGAGAATTTTCTCTCTGGGTCCCGCCAAGCTCCAGCAGTCTGAGAGCCCACTTATAAAATAAACACACAGACGCTTATAGTATTTAAACTGTTTGGCCTAATGGCTCAGGTTTCTAGCTATCTAGTTCTTACATCTTAAATCAATCCATTTCTATAAATCTATACCTTGCCACATGACTCTAGGCTTACCAGCATCTTCACATGCTGCTTGTCGTGGCAGCGGCTGGCAGTGTCTCCCTCCTACGCCTTCCACTTTCCAGAATTCTCTCAATTCTCCTCTCTGTTAGTCCCGCCTATACTTCCTGCCTGGCCACTGGCCAATAGGTGTTTTATTTATTGACCAATCAGAGCAATTTGACATACAGACCATCCCACAGCACTCAATTTTGGACTTTTTCACTTAGGCTCATTCACTGATTGGTCCAGTGAGAGATGGCAGGCTAAGTTTACCCTGTGGGCAGCACTGGGAAGGAAACTGTGAGTGTGGTGCTGTGCATGTTTGAGCAAGAGTGTCATTTGGAGGGAAGGTGTTTCAAGCAAAGAATCTAAGGTTTTGAGAGCATGACTTGGGTGAAGCTACCACCAGGAGTGTGACACGAGAGCATACCATAGGCAAAGGTTGTTAGGCAGGTCCGTTTCGAACACTGGGATTCAGTCAGTGAGGTGATAGTACAGTGAGTGAGTAAGGAGGGAGACACAGCCAGAAGGGGAGAGGGTGGCAGGAGGCTTGTAGGAGCTTCTTGCCGAGGCAAGGGTTAGGACTTGAAGTGGGAGTAAATTCTTTTATTCAGGAATTGAAGTGTCACAGGGGTTCACAGATTCAAAATCAGCAATGTGGTGGCAGACCATCTTCAGAGAGAGGTTGTGCCTGTGTGTGCCCGAAGGCAGCTGATGAAGGTCCAACCAGGGCAGGAAGTCTGCAGGTGGCTGAGGAAGCTTGCGGGGAAATCAAGCCTGACTGGGAACTGCATCGAGAGAGTAGGAGAAGTACAATGGCCAAGGATGATGCCAGGTTTCTAGTGACTTCACCAGGGTGCTGCCACCCACAAGGGCAACCTGGGAAAGGCCAGGTGTGTGGCATGGAGAAGAGGAAGGTACAATATTAGGACCTGGCCTCAGGAAGCAGTGTGTTTGGAGACCCTGCATAAGAGCTGACCATTGGCAGCTGGATACATGATGCACTCTTTCAGACTGACCAAAAGAATGGACACTGATCATGAGCTATGCCTCTCGATACCATGTTTAGTAAATACTACAGCCCAGGAAGCTACAAGGAAAGAAAAATATACTCAATCTGGAAGTCCTGGGTTCCTCAAACAGTTATAAAATTTCTTCTGAACTGCTTATATTACTTTTGTGCAAACAAAATGGCCATATGCAAAAGAGTTCAGCTTGCTGGTGTAGTATTCTTTAATATGCCTTTTAGGAAAGCACGGTGCACACTTGAAAGTTCAGAAAAATCTGTTTGCAATTCATTAATGTTACTGTGGTTTTCTTGAGCAAGAGGCTCTGCCTTTTATAACCAAATAAATGGGACTGACTTAAAAACAGGGGTGTGATAGGGGGCGGTTCTATTCTCAAGTGTAAAATAGAAGATGGAAGGAAACAAATGCCAATTCAGCCAAAGGACTAAGCCCCAACTCTTTGGGTAAATAAAATCTATGGCATCCACCAGAAGCAGAGGCCTCCAGAGTGCCAGCTGGAGGTGACACTGGTGAATGCAGCGGAATCAAAAGGTCATATGACCTCCTGAAATTACAAAAGCCGTTTTGCAGGCAGGCTTTTCATACTCTGGTAAGAATCTCCGACTTTAAACATTATAGTCACCTTGTACCCTGCTCTACTCACATCCAACCCAAATGTTCAGCTTCACATATAAAAGGCAGGACTCAATGGGGTCATTTTTCTAGGGTCACAAACTTAAGTAAGACTTTTGAGGCCCCAGTCTGAAGAATAGTGTCTAGAGTTTTACTTGGAGTATTTTCTTATTGAGAATAACTTCTCTGCCAGGAGCTGATAAAGGTAGAGTTGGCATGGGTGAAATCGAATTAGCTTGTGTGCTACACATTCTGGATCACTCACACATACTTTTCAGAAAGGCTGAGGCAGAATAGAGTCCCTGAACTATTAAGAACTTACTCCTGAATTTTTGTGGTGGTTTGTGGTGACTTATGAAGAGATGAGTGAGTTGGCCATATGCTAGAAGCTGGTGTTAAGTGAATAAAAAATACAGCAGCCTGCAGAGAGATGAGTATGCATGCTGCAGAGGTATTAGGGAGCGGGCTGCCTGAACTATAAATGCCTGAGGCATGGCTGTTAAAGTCATCGTAAAAAGTCATGGTGTGTGTGTGTGTGTGTGTGTGTGTGTGTGTGTGTGTGTGTGGTGTGTGTGTGGTAAACACCGCCTTTCTGAGAAGAGAGAAAGGGGAGGTGGGAAGATCAGGAGAGCAGGATTGCTGTGCACCTACAATCAGCTCCTTCTCTTTAGATTAGAACTGCCAAACCCGCATTCTTTAAAAATATTTGCCTCTTTAAACAGAGGTATCTAAGTTCCCTTCTTCAGAGAGTACCCAATTTTTGACGTTAAGAGCAACCGTGCTTGGGAGATGGATCCATCTGTAAAGGTCTTGCCAAACAAGCATGAGGACCTGAGTTTGGATTCCCCAGTACCTACATCAAAATAAAATGCCAGGCTGGGGAGCGTGTGACTGTATGCAAGGCTGGCCTTGGACTTCTGGTCTTTTGCCTCAGCTTGTCTAGTGCTAAGGAAGTCTATTCTGCATGACTGTGCAGATGTGACAGGCTATCGTCAGAAAACCACAAAATTATTAACATGCTTATTGAAACAATGATTCTTATGGAACCCATACTTTATGGACTGGTAAATCCATCTGGAGGAGAAATTTCTCCAAACTCATTGCTGGAATGTGATATTCAAACCATCAACAATCTTCAGATACTTATTAATTGGATTATATGAATTATTACCTACTTTTTTTTTTACCCAAAAAACAAAAACCCACTCACATTTGAGACTTCTAAAAAAACACACACAAAAAAAATACAATTTAACAAGAGAACTGCCACATCATTCTAACTAACTCCCTTTATGGAGCAAAATATATATAAAATCATAACCCACTGGCAGCTGTTGGCTTACCAATTACCTTCAAATACCTAAGAGATGCTTTCCAGATTTTTTAACAAGTCCTTACAGTAAATTTTTAACCAATTTTCTTAAAGGCAACTGATAGTAAAACTTCTTAGGCAAGAAATGACGAGGTTCTCTACTACTTAAACAACTTGAATATGAAATCAAGGCTTTTCCACGAACAGGAGAGGAAGACAGGAATTAAAATAAAACACAACCCAAAAAGCTGTGATTATTTTAACAGTATTTCAAATAGTTTGAACCGTGCTTTTCCCTTATGTTTGAACATGGGTTTGGTGGATTTATGGAGACCGATGTCGAACGTATCTTGAAGCCTGGTGACAAGCAATCAAACATCTGTGGTCTCTCCTGTCCCAGCTCTAATGGCTTCTGAGCCAGTGCATTTGAGAAAGGACTGTTGTCATTCTGAGAGTTGCAAAGACAAGTAGCTCATCCAGTGCCCTTCCCAGCACCTCACAGGGCAAACTAAATCAAGAGGTCCGAGACAAAGTGACAGCACACTTTAAGTAACTCGATTAGGCAGAATCAATAGGAATGCTCAGGAAGTTAACAAATGTGATTACTAAACAGTGAGTAGCAGAATGAGGGAGAAGCTGGGCAGACAAGCTACACACACCACCCAGCGTAGCTGCTGAGACGCAGCTCATAGGATGAGGTACTTGCTGTACAAGCATAAAGACCTGATTCAGATGCTCAGGCCTGGGCAAAAAAGTCAGGCACGGTGTCACACTTGTAGCCCTAATCTCTGGCAAAAGTCAGAGATACGTGGATCTCAGGGCTCGCTAGACCACCAGAATAGCATTCTCCAGCTTCAGTGAGAAGATTACCAAGTACACATCTCCGTATCTGTCTATATTTGAGTGACACTCCTATATGTGTTAAGGCTAATTTTCTTCCATCTTTATTATAATTTGTCTCATGTCACAGTAAATGTATGGTGTGTATGTATGTGCATGTTCATATATGCTAGTACTGGGATGGTACTCATAACCTCATGCTTATGCCTATAGCCACTTTACCAACTGGGTTGTCCCTCCAGCTTGCCCCATCATGCACCTTATTATTTTAATGTTCATGTATGTGGTGCAATCTGAATGACCAATGGGTATATGTAACGTGCAGTTGGAACGATCAGGTGAGGGCAGTTAGCAATGCTGTCACCGCAAACACTACTTTTTTTTTGATTCACATGTCCCGATCTTCTCTTTCTTTAAACAGAGGAGTGTGCCTCCCTGATCCTCACCTGTCTCTTTTGCCAATTCTTGGACTGCCTCCTCATGCTCCCTGACACATGTGAAACGGTATGCATCAACCTGTGCTGCCCCTCTCACAGGTACTACTCCGCCTCAGATGAGAGCCATCCACGCAATGATTGCAACTTGACCTGTGACATGGACTGCAGCCTCTTTGAATCCTGCCACGAGACCAGCGAGTGCCTGGAGCTGGCCATGGAGATATCAGAAATCTGTTACCGCTAGTGCAGGGCGAGAGGAGCACATGGGCGGTCGGTCCTGTTGGCCACAGTGGGGAATTCTATTACATGGCATCTGAGATAAGAGCTCCATGTGCCCAAATGCAAGGACCATACATGTTTCTTGGATGCTCTAGGCCATTTTATGCTGCACCTGCCTGGGAAAGCTACTACTGTCAACTCGGTGGTCTTGTTCCAAATTTTCACAACCGCATGGCTCACTGCAAAATATGATTCTTGATCACACACATGATGAACAAATTGCAAATATCTCTTAAATGCCATAGGTACAAGATGTTTCTTGACTGTTAAATAGCATGCTAAACCACACTGCGCTCTTGACTCGGCAGCCTGCATTGTGGCTCCAACTTCATTCATGAATTCAGAACAAATTGTGCTTTCTTGTAGGCTCAACACATATTAGTTATCTTTCTGATGGACTCATGCATAAACATTATGCATTATTGGTTATTATTAATAATGTATTGTGTAACATCATTTTGTAATTAAAAATTTATTTATACAGTCTCTTAAAATTCACTTATATGTACAGTTTAGGTAGGAAAGGGAATTAAATGAATCAGAAACTATGTTCCTATAATTAAAGCAGATGTCTTTGAAACCTCTCCAATGAATCTTGAATCTGGTAGACTTCAGGAGAGCCCTATAATTCTAGACAATATCATTATATGTCTGTGACTGTATCTTAAGAGGTCATGCATATTCTTAATTGGTTACATAAAGATGTTTCTTTATTACAATAAGCAAAAATGGGAGTCATGTGCATGTTTCGGGAATATGATCTATGATAATCATATCTTCTCTTTCCTTGCTTCTGTTTGTCAGGCATAATAAAGCAACAGGATATTAAAAAGAAATAAGTCCATTTTACTAAAACTATCCCATGTACAGGCACCTAAAATAAATACACCTGCAAAAACTTGCTAGCTCCCATTGCCCAGCGCAGCCTGCATGCTCTGGAAACCACAATTCTAAAACCAAAATTGTATTTATTTTTCTGCTAATAAAGTAACTGATGACTGCATTTGAAACCTCTTTACCCTTACATTGCTGAAAAGGCATGCTGTGTGCTACAAAGTTACTTTTAAACAAAATAAATCAGAACTCACAGCTGGCAGGAAAAGGCACATCTGGGCTGAAGTACCTTGGGAGTCCCCACACTCTGAAGGTGTGGACCAGTGAAGGAAACACTCTGTTCATAGGCATGCATGCATGTGTCCCCATGGATGGAACGCAGTGGGTTTCATATGAACTGACACAACACGACATAGCAGCAAACAAACAGAGCAGACCACTGAAAGTTGGGGCTGAGAGATACAAATGTGGGTGGAAGGGAACAAGTGCCATGACAGCCCCCCGCCCCAAATAATTGTTCGATTTTGACGTTGTTTGACTCTCCTGCTTTGGGTAATTTTAGACAGAAGCAATGTCTGTTTGTATAGTAAACTGGCCTTATTTTTTCTACTCTGTAGCAATTTTCAAAGATGGGACAGAATTAATCTTTAAGAACTGCTGCTGAGCTGCCTTGAGATTGTATTCCACCCCTCTTAGCTTGCTCCTGAAAGCAGGGTATTATCTATGGTTAATGCTGTCTTTCTTCTTGTGTGTCCGTTACGTTATTCATGGACTACAAAGAATAAGACTGTGCCATCCCTAGTCCCCAACATTTCTTTTTCTCTACCTTTCAGAAGCACAAAGTGTACAACTCTCAACTCTGTGTATATAATTCACAGATCATTAAAAAATAATGTGGAAGGGCATGGTGGTACCTACCTGAATTTCAGCACTTGGAAAATCAAATCAGGGGTATCAGCAATTCAATGTCTCATCAGATACGTAGCAAGGTGGAGACCAACCTGGTCTACACCAGGAGTGTCATTAAAATTATGAAAACACAAAACAAGCCCCACGAATGAATGGATCCAAGATAACATGGTGAGTTCATGATCAGGACCCCTAACTCAGGGTCTAACTCTGCTTCCTTACCTGACAGTTCTTCACTCATTAACATTGCAAACATTAAAACACTACCCCCCCCATGACAAATAATGACAACCTTGAACCCCTTATGCTTCCAACACCCACCACTCTGTCCCTTCTCCAAGCACCCAGCTCTTGACTCACATCCTAGTCACCAAAGAAGTACCCACAGAGGTCTTTTGAACTCCACCTCAACAGTACTTTATGTACCTGGTCTCATTGCTCAGTCTGTTATATTCATTCATGTTCAATGTTTTGCCATCAGCCCCTCATTCTTTCTCAACCACATACCCTCAATTTATGTAAAGATTGTGCACTTCAAATATGAATTCAATGCTTGTTGTTTCGAGACATACAAGTCAGCAGCTCTTATTTGACAGCCTTTTCAGAACCCTCTAAAACCCTCCCATGGCCTTGCTTTCCACAGCTGGCTAACTTGTTTCTCCACTCTGAGAATTCACCATGCTCTACAAAAAAGGGTCAGCTAGACGAAGTGTGAAATTTCTTTTCCTTACAGCCGATAATAAAATATCATCCTTTTTTGCAAACTTGAATGGTGATTTTCAATTGAATTCCTACACAATAAAAACATGGGCAGCTGGGAAAACACAATTGCAGCAGTAAGCCAGATCAAAGCCAAACACCGTTATTGATTAAACACAAACATTCGGGATCTGGAAGGCATGGGTATTCTACACCAGTAATGAAGGCCTGTGATTACAAATTGAGATAATGTTGTACTTCAAGGTAGGCCTTCTTAGGGAATGCAGCATTCTACTTTAAGGAAAGCATACTAGAATCAAAGAGATTATTGAATGTACAGACAGTCCTTTTTGGAGAATGGCGGAAAAAGATACCCCACCCAAGGCCTGTAACCATATAGTTATTTAATTGTCTTTGCTTTTGCTCCATGGATTTTTATAAAACCATTACTCTGCTAAAAAAGCCACCAAAATACGGAAAGCAATGAAGAAATGAAGTTACATTTCACTTGCTAATGAAATCACCCCACTACATGAGCTGAGAGGCCTACAAAATTAATTGCAATACTGGACAATCAAAGTTAATAGAGTGAGAAGCACTTCAGGATTTTTTCCAAGATGATCAAAAAAATATATCCAGGCAGGGAAACTTTACCAATAGGAAGCCTCAAGGAGATCATTCAGAATTGCTTTCAAGGATAAACACACAGGTAGAAGGTGTTCGAAGAAGGAATTTCATCACTCAGAACAGGTGTTGAGATAGCTTTTCTCACTATGATATATATGTAAGGAAATCGATTAATCAGCAAAAGAAATGTATATTATGGCTTGTAGTTCTGCAGCTGCTGGTCAGCAGTTGGGTAGTTGTATTGCTATGGGGTTCAGTATCCTTTACAGCAGCACATACATGTTCAGAGCATGGCCTGGAGGCAGACTCAGGGAAGGACTGGGTCCCACAATGTCTTTCAAGAGCATGGTTCCAATGACCAGGAAGAATTTCACTAGATACCACTTCTCAAAGACAGCCACAATAGGGACCAAGAGTTTCACACTCGGGCCTCTAGGAAAGCACTCAAGATCCCAGGGACAACACTTAATTAGGGGAATCATCAGCATCGCCACTCAACTGTGAAGTTTCTTCAAACTGTGTGGATTGATGGCTTCCAAAGAAATGTGCACACTTGCTTAAGGATTTGTTAGGTACTTTGTGGAGAACAAATATGAGCAACGGCCTGACATTTGCCACTTATGCCTTCAGATGGACAATATAAAAGTTCTAGGAATTAGAAGCTACATAAAATTAGCTCTGTCTGGTGACTGTCCAGAGAGAAGCCCAAACAGCTCCTTCCATTATAAAGAAGGAGCAGAGGTGTGGAGACCAGTGAGGAACAGGGGACAGCCTGTGTTATTAGAATGAAAGTGCCACCTTTGATCTACCATCCAATATGCTGCCTGCTTTCACTTTTGATATTATCTGAATCAGGGTTATCAACTGAGAGAGTGATTTGCCCTCCTTTTCCCATGTGACAATGCTTGGAAGCATAATTTATTGCCAAATAATAGAGAGGAAGGTTCTGAGTCTGGGTACCTAAGGGATAGAAGCCAGGCACACTGTTGAAGATCCAATGGCAACCCATTATGTGGTACTGTGGAATGTTTCCCCCAGGCTCAGGTATTTAATACTTTGCCTCAGTGAGTGACATTTTTTGGGGGGTGGGGTTGTGAAACCATTAGGAAGGGAGGTGTGGAGGGTGGTCTTTTGAAGGTTCTAGACTAAGCCTAGTTATCTGCATCTGGGCAGCTGCCATAAAATAGGGAGCTGCAACATATCCCCATTACAGAGGATTGAGCTCAGCAACAACCCTTCTCCACTATGGCAGACTGAAATACCATAAGCCAAATTAAGTACTTCTCCCTTTATTTGATATGGCAACTAGAAAATTAACCACCTCTAAACAAAGAAATATCTAAACATCAGTTGTCTAGTTTAAGAAACCCTGCTCAGGAGGATATTTTTTTGCCATCTCAATTAATAATCTTCACCCAACACACTGTTAAAATCAGAATTGCCAGATAAAACACAGAATACCTTGCTAACTTTGAATTTCAGAACAATAGCAAATATCTTCATATGAACATGTCCAAACTACTGTATGTAACCTATTTATACTACAAAAATGATTATTAAATCTGGAACAATGGTTCAAAAGCCCTACGCTCTAGGGAGAGACCTGTTCCCAGCTCTTTTTCTAGAAGAACAAGAACTGGTCATCTCTTTGGTTCCATCCAGATCATTCACTGAGTCATATCTTCTATTCTGTGTAATCAAGAATTAACATGGGACTCTGGTTTAAAGAAGTTCTGTGTTTTATTTCCTGCCTCCAAAGGGCCTCTATCCTAGATGGAAGTCACCAAGCTATAGTTTCTGTTCTTCATCTCTATCATTAACTTAGAAGGACCTCAGTCTAGGGCTTTCTTTATTCAAGGAGTGAGGAGCTAGTAGAGATTGGATATTAAGTGTCCTTTTTAAAGGCCTTATGTTAGAGTCATGCTCCTCAGTGTGATACTCTCGAAGGTAGTAGAGTCTAAGAGGTAGCACATAGTAGGAGGTCTTTGAGTCTTTAGGGAAATGTCCTCAGAAGGGGAAAGGGGGGAGGGTGTCCAGGATACAGCTTAGTCAGTAAAGTGTTTGCTTGTAAGCAGGATGACCTGATTTGATCTCACGAACACGTTTTTGTTTTTGTTTGTTTGTTTGTTTGTCAGTTAAAGGAAGTCAGTTGTGGCAGGCACATACTTGTTAGCTCAGTGCTTTGGAGGTAGAGACAGATAGATCCCTTGAGTTCCCTGGCCAGGCAGCCTGGCCTATTCAATGAAATCCAGTCACTGAGAGACCTAACCTCACAGACGAATGACTACAACTGAATAATAATACCTCAGGTTGTGTTCTTGACTCTACATGCGTGCCAACATGTGCATGAATACTCATGTATATGTGCATGCATGCACACACACACACACACACACACACACACACACACACACACACACGGTAGCTGGATTCTAGTCTGTTTCCCTTCCTAAGGTGAGAGGGTTTCTCTGTCACAGGCTATACCTGAAAATGTCCTCTCTGTCTGTCCACAGTTTCTAACGAAGTAGGCTTGATCAATCATGAGCTGGGGTCTTTCAGAAGCTGAGTATTTCAGGTATATAGTAATGTAAAGCTGACGAATGGAAAAACTGGAGTTCTCAGGTCTCGAGGTCTAACACTAGCTGTTTGTGTCAGCCTTGAACCAGAAAACCCCGTTTTGAGAGTGGCTTGCATGGCTGTGAGGGAATAGTCTCCCCTCTCTAGCTGCTTTCTTTCCCTATATCTCTGTGAAGAGGACTGGGAGGGAAGGTGAAATGGAGACACTCCCTTGACATGGGTTCAGTTCCAACACCTAAGCTTCATAGTGTATTTCTTGTATAACAGTGGGTTTTTCTTTGTTCCCTACTTCATTATTTTATTAGGATTCATTTTTGGGTATGAAAATGCTGCAGTATTGAAAATACTGAAGTATTTTCTCAATCCTATCAAATCCTTTGACCAGCTCCTGTGAAATACTTTCTAATCTGAAAAATCTTCAATGCTTTTAGGGAGACTCAACAAAAATTCAGCAACTTCCCATAAAGCAATGGTCACAGTTTCAACACAAACCTATTCTTTCCAAAGTCCATGATTGTAATTACTCACCCTACAATTTCTACATGATTAAAAAAAAAGAAGATGAAATTGAGTCAAAGCTCACATATTTGCCTTGTAAGCAATCAGATAATTATAATTACTCTATTCAAAGAAAAAAACCACTCCTTGACAATAAATGTCTTAAAAGTTGTTATGTTATGCAAAGATTAAAGCTTGGAGCGTCTTCAAAATGCTTTTCTGATATGTACCCAATAAGTAATAAATGCAAAGTCAATGTATTCCAATTTAATACTCATGCCATAGCTTTGCCTCATTCCTCTAGGGTTATAAAGACGTACCTTTTAGTGTTCCATTTCGCGAAACAACTTTGAACTCTGCTTCAGGAGACTCCATCGAGCACACTGCATCCAGGCCAATCCTCATCAGCATTCCACTGGAGGGTTCTAGGATCATGAATGGATTTTAATCAGTCAACAACACTATGGTCAACCAAATGCTTTCTGATGCTTAGACCTTTTATCTCCAAAGCTGTGCAGAATCCAAGGTCATGGCAACCTCTTTTATGGCTTATTGTTCCTCAAATGTACTTAGAGTGAATTTACAAAGCCACAACTTATTTTGTGGATACAAAGCTTTCATTAGGTTCAGCCCTCCCTACATCCCCCTTGTTTCTTCTTTCAGCACTTTCTGCCAGTGGATCCTCACTTAATAGCAAGTTCCCGTAAATTTTTTTAAAAATAAAATAAGGATATTGAACAAGATTCAGTAGCTAAGCTACTCATCGTTTGTCGCTGAGGCACTTCGGAAATCCACTTTAATGTTTCAAAAGACTGCATAGCTTTGCAATGTAAGGCATTAGTTCCTGCAAGTGTTAAGAGGGTGAGAAGCCTGGACAATGTCAGGGTTACCTTGATGTTTTGTCATGGTCCTATGGTTTCCCATGTAGGCGTGAGAACCACCCCTGACTCATAAGGTGAGTTTATGGAACTGCCCACTGGAAGAGGAAATGGAAGTTGGATTCCAATGTTCTAAAAGCCCTCAACAGATCCACATACCCTGCAAAGTTATCACCTAACTCATTTCTTTGATAACTTTCATTTAAACAACAATACATATCCATCTATTATTGCTTTGAGAATTCTAGTTCAATCCCCAAGTTGCACACAAAAGAGAAAAACAAACAAACAGAAGCAGACATGGTAGAGAGTTCTTGAAATCTCACAACTGGGAAGCTCAGAAAGGTGGCTCCCTGGGGTTCACCGGCCTGGCAGCCTAGGTGAATTGGAGAGCTCCAGATCAGTGAGCGACCCTGTTAATAAAATAAGGTGGACAGCATCTTAGGAAAGACATCTGAGGTGGGCCTCTGGCCTCCACAAGCACCCACACATATGAATGCAAATGCACAAACATGCGTGTGCGTACACTACTACAAATTTATGCACACACATGCATGTGCACTCACACATACATAGAGCAAGAGAGAGACAGAGACAGAGACAGAGACAGAGACAGAGAGACAGAGAGAGTAAGAGCAAGGCCAATTATGTGATCTTTTAAAGAAATCTACTGCCCAGTTCTAGGTAACATGTTATAGATGACAGTCAGATGCTACATTTACAATTTTTTGGGGAGCCAATGACACACCACTAATGAATGGCAGGGAGAGAGTAAAATACTAGAGAAGGAAGACTGGCTACGTAGAGGTGTGCAGGACACATCAGAACAAGGGGAACTGGAGACAGAGAAAGGAGCCATTACCGTAAGGCACTGGGTGCCGAAAGCCTGAAGTAGGAAGCTGACAGGGCAAACAGGAGGGAAGAGATGGATGGGAAAGAAATTAGAAAAGGACCATTAGTCCTTTCTCAAAGTTCTTATTTTAAGACTCAAATATTCCCTACTGTCTATCACATATATGAGTCATGAAGGCATTATTTCATTAGGGGAGAACGGATTGGGGAGTGGGGGCTCTATTCCAAGTGGAAAGCCAAGGTATATTTTTAGCTACATTAAGCCAGCCTTCTGCTGCTCTGAGCACTGATGTAATTCCAACATAAAACATAATCTATAATATTCCAGGGGAACAAATCCAATTCTTGGTCATATAAATTTTCATATAAGTCCTTCACAATTCATTCCCAAAACATCTCATTCTCTTTGAAAGCTGGAGCTGCAGCTAGTGATCAAAAAGAGGATTTTAAAATTACTCTGGAATTTCCAGAGATGCTAAATCTAACCTGCCTACGGTGCAGGACCAATCCCCCAAACTTTAAATCAGAGGTAAAGCATTTTATGTTTTAAAAGATATATTCTCCAAAGTTTATCATGGTATATTAAAGTCAAATGTGAGTTATTACTTACCAAATCCAGAGCTGATGTCTCCCCTTGATTACCCTAGGTAGGCAAGGATAAGTATCTTCCAACAACAATATATATATATATTTTTTACCTTTTCATCTGCCTCTTGCTATTTACAATAGAGTGAAAAATAATGGCCAAGGAGTGACTTTGCTGGGATGGACAAAGTGCAAATCCCACCTGACTATGCTCTTAAATTGTATTCCAGGCTCCAGCAAGTTCTGTTGCATGAAGAAGAAGAGGGAAATGGCTTCTCCAAAGCTAGACAGATCCCAGAGGGATAATCAGCAGCTGTTCGGCTAACAGACCCGAGCATTTACCCCAGCCTAGAATCCTGTGTGTATATTGTTGTTCGGACCTAACAGTTTCATCTTTCCACCTTGCTGGGTCTTTCCACGTGGCAGACAGCTACCTCACGGTCAGGATGCCTGTGAAACTGTAAAGGCAAAGAGAACATCTGTAAAGAGTACTCTGGTGCGGAAAACATACATGTTGACTCTTCTGGTTTTATCCAATGTAAACACAGTCATTCTTAGGAATTCCATTCTTCGTAAGAACTGGGGAACTAGAGGTGTCGAAGTCATCCTTACAAAGTTGCACTTTCCTGCAGATGAAGCAGATGACTTCCCCGGACTCAAGATCCAAGGTGCATCCTCTAAGTTCACAGTCCCAAATACCCTCCCTTCCTGTCTCTGGTATTATTTAGTTAGGAGATTCCTGATCTAGAATGCTGTCTTATTCTGTGGGAATGTTCTAACCCAAGTTTTCCAGTTAACTATAGAAAGTAGGGTAAGAAGGTTACAGTCTATACATATAAATGTCTTCAAATCCTGACACCACCATTTACAAAGGAAGAACACAGGGCTGGTGAGTAAACCTTCTTTGGATTCTTCAGTTACAAGATGTGATATTTGGATCCTACCCCACTGGGTCACTGTCAGGAATAAGCAGAAAATTAAACATGATCCATTTGACTTATGTGTCTCTTGGAAGTTTCTTGGAGGGTCTCCTTGGAAACACAGGACATCTGAGAAGTTTGGTTCTGAGCTACTCCTCAACTCACAATATCAACCACAACCCTCCTAACAATTAAAAACAAATCTTTCTTTGAAAAACAAGAACTTCCATGATTAAAAATGAAGAGAATATTATTAGGGTTTGATTTCTGAGAATGGATGAATATATACATGGTCATACAAAGTTTAAAAAGCCATCATGTTAATAAATCTTCTGGCTCTTAGAGCAGGCAAAGTTTAGAGTGAATTGCATAGGAATAAAGACAGGGTCTCTCAGCTCCAGGTGCAGACCATGAGGCAACAGCAGGTAAGGAGGTCTGTATGGGACACTGTAATCCCCTGGCAAGAGTGGGCCAAGACTAGAGAACCATCATCACTTTAAATGTCTGCGAGGCAGCTGATTACAAGGTAGAAGTTGACTTATAGGTACATTCTGGATTTGCCATGCTGGGAAGTAATATTATGTATTGATTTATTTATTGTGTGTTTGTTCATTTGATTGGTTGGTTCTCTTACCATAAGGAGGGAATTTCCAGAAAGCAATGGATAGTGACCACCCAAGGTTGACTCCTTGTTGTCATGCATGGTCTTAGCAACATTCAGATAGTCTGTGCAAAGTTTGCAAACATCTTCCTAGAAGCTCATGGGAAAAGTCAGTCACTGGGTAGTTTTTAGCCTCAGAGACAATAGGACTGTGTTCTGTGTGGAAAATAATGATACAATGGCTACTCTGACTGTGTTGAGTACTTGTATGAAATATTTGAACTTGTGAACAGTGTCCTGGGCGTTCTTTCCATTTTTTTTATTCCTTTTACATACCAACCACAGATTCCCCTCTCATCCCTCTCCCACTCCCCCAGCCTACCTTTCTCCACCACCCCTCATCCCCTCCTCCAAAAGGGTAAATTTTCCCATGGAGAGCTAAGCCTGGTACATTCAGTTGAGGCTAGACCAACCCCCACCCCCTGCCGCCATCAAGGGTGAGCAAGATGTCTTACCATAGGTAATGGGCTCCAGAAAGTCAGCTCATGAACCAGGGATAGATCCTGATCCCAGCTAGGGCCCCTCAAACAGACCCAGCTAAACAACTGTCTCCTATATGCAGAGGGTCTAGTCTGGTCCCACGCAGGTTCTACACCTGTTGGTATAAAGTTCGTGAGTTCCTATGAGCTTGGTTCAGTTTGTCTCTGAAGATTTCCCCATCATGATCTTGACTCCCCTTGCTCATATAATTCCTCTTCCTTCTCTTTGACTGAAACTCCTGGAGCTTGGTCTGTTGCTTAGTTGTGGATTTCTGCATCTGCTCCCATCAGTTACTGGATGAAGGCTCTATAATGACAGTTAGGGTATTCACCAATCTGATTATCAGGTAGGCTAGTTCAGTCACCCTCGCCACTATTGATAGTAGTCTAATCTGGGGTGGTTCTTGTGGGTTCCTAGGAGTTTCCCTAGCACCAGGTTTCTCCTTACCCCATAATGTCTTCCTCTATCATGGTATCTCTTTCATTGCTCTCCCACTCTGTCCCTCCCCCAGCTCAACCATTCTGTTCCCTCATGTTCTCATCCCCATCTCCTCCCCTCTATTGCCACCCCCATGCCCAGTTTTACCCAATGAGATCTCCTCTGTTTCTCCTTCCCAAGGTGATCCATATGTCCCTCTGTGGGTCCTCCTTGTTTCCTAGCTTCTCTGTAGCTGTGGGTTGTGGTCTGATTATCCTTTGCTTTACATCTAGTATCCACTTATGAGTGAGTACATACCGTGTTTGTCTTTCTGAGTCTGGGTTAATTCCTCGGGATGATATTTTCTAGTTCTATCCATTTGCTTGCAAATTTCATGATGTCATTAGTTTTTACAGCTGAGTAATACTTCATCGTGTATATGTACCATGGATGGCTCAGCCATTAACGGCTAGACTCACAACCAAAAATACAAGAGTTCTTGGGTTTCTTATTGTTGTGCATGGATAAGGCATGTGCCTTGATTTAAGTTTAAATGGCTTCCTCTTTGTGGAAAATTCCAATTAAGACTGTCTTGGGGATCTGGGTATATATTTTCATATACATATATACATATGGTCAAAGTTAAGAAAACCATACATTTAAATCTTCTTGTTTCATCCCAACACTTAGAACTTGAAAGACTATGCTTAAGAGGTAAGACCACAAATTTCCTTAATTTTGCACTCTGAGAAAGCCATGTTAGCAAGTCAAAGGAACCAGGAAAAAGCGGGTTCCTGAAACTTAAGTTTCACTAGCTTTAAGGTGAAGTTACTACTTTTGGGGGGTATAATAAAGTAAGTTTCCCTGGAAACAGTTGATGGAATTCTCCATGCCAAAGCACAAGCAATTTTGCACCTGATCCAAAAGGCCCCAGCAGAAGATTTGCATATGCTAATTTTCCTTGGAGGAGACAGTTCTATCTTATGGAAGAAAGGCAGAAGCAAGCCTGGCGCATCATATCTTAAGATAGTATACTATCCTTTCCAGTCACTTAGACAAAATACCCTGACAGAGGCAACTCAGGGGAGAAAGGGCTACTCTACTCACAACTCAAGGGTACAGTCCATAGCAGCAAATGCCTGGGGCAGCTGCTTACATCACATCCATGACCAGGAATGGACAGAGAGGAAAGCAAACATGCCAGCACCCAGCTCTGCCTTATTCCAGGTCCAGAGCATGAAATGATACACCCATATCAGGGTGGGTTTTCCCACACAGTCCATCACAGCCATCTTGCAGGCTGACTTGATACAGACAATTTCCCAGGTGATTCTAGATTCTTTTAAAATTGATGAGTCAATGTAACCATCATAACCCCTAGTCTTATCTAATGGTGCAAGAGGTATAGTATGCTAGGCTCCACTTCTGCTTCCTCTTGGGACCTTGATGTCAAGGTAACATTAGGTGTAGTTACTCCAGCAAGGCTTACAACTAAAGTATTCAGTGGGAGCTGGACATAAGAATTCAGCTTTACCTTACACTTCTGTTTTAGTCTTTTGCATTTATATGATTATCTAATTTACTCTTAGGGATTATGTGCTACAAGCACGAGGAACCAAAGACAACTTAAAGAGAGGTATTTGCCTCTTTTTAAAAATGTATCCATATATGAACTAAACCTGTAAGGGAGCCTTACACAGAATCACCCTAAATAGAGCTTAAGAGTAACTCATTAAGCAATACTGTTTTTATCATTTCCTTAAGTGTATTGGGCAGCACAGTTATCCCAGACAGACTCATTGCGAAAGGACACATTCTAATGACCAAATGGTATAGTAAAGGCTCTGAGAAGTCCTGTAGTTGGAAGAAAAAAAAAAAAAACTCTGATTCTTGTGTTAACTCAGCATTTTCCAAACATATGCTAACCAAAGAACACTGTCTATTAATCTGGGCAAACATATTTGAAACATTGGTTTCGGCATTTATTTAACATTTCCAAAGCATCCTAGCTGATGCACTTTACTTGATATTATAAATTCTTTTAGACAGTTACACAAGACAGTTTTCAGAGAAAACCAAATGACCCAAACCCCATCTTTCCAACCACACTGCTTCCAATAAGAAACTGCACCAGCATGGCGCACCCATCTGCTTCTGCTCACAGAAGCAAGGACTGGGAATCTTTTCAACATGACATCCAAAAGAAGACTGTGAATGTGCCATGGGGAAGGGGTGACATGCTCCCTCTTATCTCTCCATCCCGTGGTATGCTACCGTCTCTTTCCTCTGTCTCACCCTCCTTCTACATATGTATTTGTGCTCTCATTATTTTTTGCTCTTAGCTGCTTTCAATTTGGGAACTGAGAAAGCGCTTGCTTATTTGTTGAATTCGCTCCTGGCGGTGGGATGTAGTTCCAGATTTGGGGAGAGGGCATCGCATTATGCTGTGTATGAGATGAGTAACAGTTCAACCTGAAGCTATTTTTTTGAGTGAAAATTCAAGCACCCCTGGGAGGCTGACACTTTCCAACAAAGCTGTGCCCCAAAGTAAAAAAAAAAAAAAGTTTCCAATTTAGATATTAACAAATGTGTTAAGTCAAAGGTTACATTTGACAAGTCAGCAGTTTCTCGGTGTAAAAAAAGAGACTTTTTCCCCCAATGCAGAGAATTGTTTGCCTCCTCTCTTTCCTTGGGGGAGGGGTATTGGGATTATCTTTACATTTCAGGATAAATTATTGCACAGGAGTCACAGAGAGAAGTGGCAATAACATCTGCTCTGGGAATTGTAAGATATTTTGTTTCTTTGTGGCTCCTGAAAACAGAGAATAATATCCTATTGCAATATTCACAATAATTTCTTCATCTAAGTCATAATTTCCAAAGCCTCAGTTTTCCTTCCCTGTAACATAAAGTACATTCAAACTTCGATTATATTGAAGAGGAGATCCAGGTGCTATAGTGCATACCTCTAATCACAGTGATTGCAAGCTGAGGCAGGAGGATGACCATCTGGAGTCCCAGTTTATATTACATGGCGACTTCTAGGACAGCTTTGGCTACATAACAAGATCTTGTCTCAAGAGAGGGGACAGGCAGAGGGGAAAGGGGAGGCAGAGAGCATGGTAGAAACACATTCAGGAATGGTTTTTGTCATTGGTTTTATAAACAGGGTCTCGCTATGTGGCTTAGACTGGCCTCCAAGATTCTCCTGACTCATGTGCCCTCATTCTCTCGTGCTGGGATTATAGGCATGTACCCTCTGACCCTCTACAGACAGCCATTACTTCAATCTAAAGGACAGTGGACAATTCAAGTGCCCACTTCTTTCTAAACTGTCAGGGTAAGGGAGCCTTTTCAAATTGTTCAAATTTCAGTTTTGATTAGCTTTCTGGTTGATGCCATTCTCTTTGGCATGATGAACAATGGAGAACCAAAACATGATCTACTCAGTCCTTCATCCTTTGAAGCTGGGAGCCATGAGCATGACCTGGAACCAAGTGAGCTCCCAAGAAAAGGAAAGCTGAAACGTTGACTATTACCAGTTCATTGATAAGGAACATGCCTGTAGGTGAGAGCTGAGACACCATTGCCCTAAATTAGCCAGAGATTTACCTCGGAGAGAAGGCTCTGCAGTCCCCATTACTAAGAATTCTTAGATTTATATTTGAATAACATCGAACTAAATTGGGTTAAAGTCATATTTGAGCAGGTTGGGAGGAGAGGCTCACTATAAATTATCCTATGAAATTATTGAGATGGAGGTGAAATTTCCAAAATGCAGTCTTCACTGGAGAAAACGGACTGACCAACGGTTGCTGAGCGTCTGCTTCAATCTATATATTTTTTTAAAGTCCAAACTCAAAGGCGAGCTCTCCTCATTCCAACTGTACCCCGAACGCTCTCCCCCATAAAATGTGGTTTAAAGGCCAGCTGCAGTGTGGAGCCTTTTCTCAGAGCCCACAGTTTCAAACAAACGACTGGGCAGAAGCCAGAATCTATATGGGCTCACGAAGACTGTAAAAACATTTGGTTCCTAGTGGGAAACGACGCCTGTGAGCTCCGCCAGACGTCTTCAGCTTTCTTGCACCTGTGCCAAGTGTTTTACAGTCGTCCCCCCCACCCCTTTCCTTTGGAAGGTGGGGGTGGGGTGGAGGAGCAAAGCGAGCGTTCTGAGGGCATATGCCACAGGGTCTGAAAACCCACTCCTGCCGTCAGACACTGCTTTCCCATTCAGCCCCTTTTGTAGGTAAAATGAGGACCTTGGCCAAGCTTGAGACTGGAATGGTGGTATCTGAGCCTCCTTGACTCTATCTAACGTTGGTCCATGGCTTCTCACAATCCTGCCCTCTCCATCACCTCGCTCCCGCACTTCACGGGAAAAAAACCCTCCTTCCAATAGACTCACCATCGTCCATCACTCACCTCAAACTGCTAATTACTTTAAGGAGATAATGTGCGCATTGACACAGTTTGTAACACACAAATATATATATCTGTGGAAGAAAGTATATGTTTCTTAAAGGACGAACACCCAAAATGTTTTCGGATGAAAGTGTGAAATTGTCTAAACATAGATGACACGATACAGATCATGTGAAAGTCAATTTGAAACTACCAGGAATCCTACAAGGCTGTTTTCAGAAGAAGGGGAGTTTAGGAAAGGGTGGTCCATCTTCTGCTCTGCACCGCAGGTTATAGCAAACTATCCAATGGTCCCACAATGGTGTCCTTATTCTTGTGGAATTTGTCACTCGATTTGACAATCCTATGAGATGAAGAATCTTATTTTTCCAATTCATGGATTAGGAAATTGAGGGTTAAAATGTAAATATAGCCCAGTCATATTCTCCTTTGGCTTACTTTCTCTGAGCTAACACTGTTAGGTCGACCATATTGCTCACCAAAAGATGCCCCCTTTTGCTCTTAAAGCAGAAAATTCACAGAGACTCACTCCTTTGGTTTAAAATGCATGCCATCGTTAAAATGTAAATGTCCTCTCACTGCAAAATACCCTGTTTCATTACAGACTGCCACACTGGATTCTTTCCTATGGCATGCTTCAGTCAATGTAAAGGTCACATGCAGAGCTGGGCCACAGCCTTGGCAATAGAGGAAGAACAGAACAGTACAGGTGCCAATGCATTGCCAAAGAAGTCCCTTAAAAATGAAAACCAAGTTGCTCATGTAGATCTCATCCATTTCTCTGTCATTGGGTGATCCTGTGTCTTACTTAGGGTCCTCTTTACTAGGTAGCCTCCCTGGAGTTGTGAGTTGCAGTCTGTTATCCTTTGCTTTACATCTAGTATCCACTTATGAGTGAGTACATACCATGTTGTCTTTCTGAGTTTGGGTTACCTCACTCAGGATGATTTTTTCTAGTTCTATCCATTTGCCTGCAAACATCATGATGTCATTGTTTTTCTCTGCTGACTAGTACTGCCCATTGTGTATATGTACCACATTTTATTTATCCATTCTTCAGTTGAAGGGCATCTAAGGGGTAATGGAGGGCAAGGGTCAGGGAAAGAGAGCTTAGGGGAGCGGGAGGTCCCAGCTGGATCAGGAAGAGAGTGGGAGAACACGAAAGAGATACCATGATAAATGAAGACCTCACGGGAATAGGAAGAAGCAGAGTGCTAGAGAGGTCCCCAGAAATCCACAGATACCTCCACAATAGACTACTGGCAATAGTCAAGAAAAAGCCCGAGCTGACCTACTCTGGTGATCTGATGGCCAAACACCCTGACTGTCATGATAGACCTCTCATTCAGTGACAGATGGAAGCAGTTGCAGAGGTCCATGGCCAAGCCCAGGTGGAGCTCCAGGAGTCAAATCGGTGAGAGAGAGGAGGGATTATATGAGCAAGAGATATTGAGAGCATGATTGGGAAAAGCACAGGGACAAATAGCCAAACTAGTGGAAACACATGAACTATGAACCAATAGCTGAGGAGCCCCCATGGAACTGGACAGGCCCTCTGGATAAGTGAGACAGTTTTAGCTTGAACTATTTTGGAGCCCCCAGGCAGTACGACCAGGACTGTCTTTAGTGCATGAGCTGGCTTTCTGGAACCTGGGGTCTATGCTGAGACACTTTGCTCAGCCTTGGTGTAGGGAGGAGGGGACTGGACCTGCCTCAACTGAATCTACCAGGCCCAAGCTGAATACCCAGGGAAGACCTTGCCTTGGGGAGGTGAGAATGGGGGAAGGATTGGGGGAAAGGCTGGGGAGCGGGAGGAGTGAAGATAGGGAATCCGTGGCTGATATGTAAAATTAAATTAATTATAAAATTAAAAAAAGTTTCCAAAAAACAATGAAAACCAAGGACTGGAAGATGTCTCGGTCATAAAGCGCTTGCCATATATGCGTGAGGACTTGAGTTCCAACCTCAGACACAGGCAGATCCTGGGGCTCAGTGGCCATCTGGGTAGCCTACATGACAAGTTCTAAGTTAGTGAGAGACCCTGCCTCAAAAACAAGGTGGAAGATGCCTGGAAAATGGCACCGCATGGTTATCTCCTCGTGTCCTCCACATGACAATTTATACATGTGTATGCATGCTTACACACACACACACAACACAACACACACACACACACACACATACACGAAGTCGGAGCTTGTCACTTCGGGCTTACTACTTTCAATGGTCACCCTTTGTGCATGTGGTAAATGGAAAGTTCCCATCAATCTCTACAAGGCCAGGAAAATCTGACCTTCTCACGGGTGCCAGCCGTGGCAGGCACTCATAGTTGGTCTCCTCCACAAGAGAAGGTCTTTCCTATAGCAGGCCACCTGCTTTTCTAACCTTGCCTATGGCTAGCCCCAACTCAGGTCTCAAGTGTTTCCCCTTCCTCTAAATCTTCAATTTGAACCCAGAGCCTTTGCTCTAGTTCTATTCACTGTGTCCAATGCTTCTCTTCACCCTCTCACCGGGAACTGAGTCTGGAATTCCCTGGCACCAGCAGGGACATAAAATCTGCTGTGCACCACTTCATGTCCCCCAAAGGAGCCTAGTTACTGTTACATTTGGTGTGGATTTGATTTAGGGGAAAGATGAACGGGGACAGTACAACATGGTATATGTCAGTCAGCCATCATTGTTGAGTATGGCACAGTGCTTCTGAAGGTTCAGTCAAGAACTTACCTCTACTTGACCAGACACTAATGTGAATCCAAAATCCTCACCTCTGTTGATATTTAGATAGAGATATGATATATATTTCTGGGGGGATTATATACATATTTATTAACTAACTACTTGGTACATGTTCTTACTCTGTAACCAAGCCTGGCTTGTAGGTCATTTTTTATCCCAAGCTGACCTCCAACTCATGATCTAATCCCCCTGCCTCAGCTTGCTGAGTCCCCAGCCCTGTACACATATTTACAGTACCCAGGCCTTTAAAGAGAGAAATTCAAGAACTGCTACCCAGTTTCAATAGTTTTCTTATCATTATTTTTTATTATTAGAGAAGCTCCTAGTGGCCAAAGAATTGCTGTGTGCTAGACACTGTCCTAAGCAATTGGCAGACAATGTTTGGTTTAGTCTTAACAAAGACTTCCTTAAAAGATAACTTCATCTTCTGTATGAGGAATTAGAATTGAGAGCTAACACAACTAACATATCTTTGATTCCTCAGGTACAGGATTCAAACCATTTTCTTTTTTTTTTTTTTAGTTTTTCAAGACAGGGTTTCTCTGTGTAGCTTTGCGCCTTTCCTGGGACTCACTTGGTAGCCCAGGCTGGCCTTGAACTCACAGAGATCCGCCTGGCTCTGCCTCCCGAGTGCTGGATTAAAGGCGTGCGCCACCACCGCCCGGCTCAAACCATTTTCTTTATTAAAAAAAAAAATCATTTATCATCAAAGACAAGTGAGATTCAGTTCCTTTTTCCAAACATGAAAATACAAAAGAAACTCCCTCTCCTTTACCATCTCTCTCTCTCCCTCCCTCCCTCCCTCCCTCCCTCTTCCCCCCTCCACACCCACATTGCAAGTAGAACAACCAACTTTTGCTCAATGAGAACACCATCGGCCTGAAGCTATAGAGCCATTGAAACTATCTATTGAGCAACTTGCCTCCATTCTCAGGAAGGGAATCTTTCTTAGGAGTCAAGCTTGCCCTCAAGAGACTCATGAACACAGCAAGCCTGTCACTATAAGAGTTCAAGCAAGAGTCATGGACCCCACTCAGAAATATGATTTTAGTAACTGGGATGTTCCGACACCCAGTAGGCAGATAACTAAATTGTATGTTTTCTTCCCACTCTGTCACAATTTCAGTCATTCTAAGTAAAGACCTGCCTAGAAGTAAAGTGTTGTTTTAGTAGATAAAGATCCTGGTTTTACAAAACCAAGTCTGTCATAAAGGAACTCCCTGGCTTCTAGCAAATAAGGAGGTCACTGTAAAAAAGGTCTTGTATTACACTGAAGTATACTAAATGTGGTGTCTAGATGACTGGTTAGATGAGGGGACACAGGGTGGGGCAACATGTATCTATCTGAACAGCTCTTCCCCTCCTACTTCTGCCACTAAGTTGCTGCCTTAGATACCCCAGTTCCCATACAATTTAAGTTCATCTAAATGCATTCGACATACATGACAAAGATATTCACTGAGCACTGAGCTATAGTGATGAGTAAGTGCCTACAAACTTTGCTTCAATAAAAGAGGAGGGGGAGAGGAAGGAAAAAAGGAAGGGAGGGAGGGAGGAGGAAGGGAGGGAGACAGGGAAGAGAGAAGGAGGAAGGACTCATAGGAAAAGGTGTTCAAGTTTTAGAAGAATGCTAGGATCTTCCAATTTGATTTCTGAAATCTCAGAGTTTTTTGTCCTCTAGTGTCCCCATTTCAAGTCTTTAAAGAAGGTAATCAGCCTAATCTTCCTCATAAGGGGTATGTGTGTGTTATGAAACTGTTATGTCCACTGTAAAGTTCTTACTACTGCTCCATAAGCGACTCAGAAACAATCACTTTTCCCCATGAGGCATTCTACCACTTCTCATGACCTAAAGAGGGTGAGACTCTAAGTGCCTCCTCAGTGGGACACGTGAGGTTGGAAACTCAGGCATTCAATGCCTTCCTCCTAGAGCCCAGCCCCAGCTGTGACACATTAGTCCCTTCTCAATTTCATGCATTTTCCTGGGTTGCAGGAACTCTCCACTAACAGACAGAGGTGCATTAGTGGGAGATTTATGCTAATATCTCCACAATGGAAATCATAAGGCCCACTATATTCTATTCGGTCGTGAGATGCAGCCAGGGTCCATCCTTTAACATAATTTCCAGGAAGGAGTCTGTGGCTTAGGAAATGCTGATTGGCTGGCATTTACAGATTCCAGGAAGAAGGCTATCTTAAGTGTATCAGAGCCTAGAGCAGAAAATTCTTTTAATGCCCCCTCCTCCCTCCACAAATCCCTAGCATAAGAGAAGAGCAGAAAATATCCACTGGCTAGAGAATGCTGGCATTAAAGAAGAGCCGGGAACATTTTGAAGAGCCCTTAGAAGACAATAGGACAGCCCTCCTGGAGGGAAGGGGTGCTCATATCCAGCAACTGCTCCGAGGACAGCCCTGCCAGCATGTGCGATGGCCAATGGTTCATCTTGCTAACTATAACGCTCGGCATATGGAGAGGGATGTTTATAGATATATACATACACCATACATTTTCACAGCAAGTACATATAGAGACCGTCCAACTGTATATTTTGCAGACATACAAATACGCACATATATTGTCCATATGTTCAAACAATTTAAAACTATCTTATGAACAATAAAGCTCTCCTTGCATGAAAAGTTGCTAGAGGATGCCACTATGGACACTTCAGAGCATGTGTCTTCAGGATGGACCGAAGTGGGCACAATTCCAGGCTTCCTCCGGTTTTATGACCTTGTCTTCTACAGTGGGAATGATAGTGGTATCTATATGATGCCATCACGTGTGTAAAAGTACTTAGCCACCATCTAGTCCAAGGTGGATTTTCAGTAACTGTCAGGAGTATTGATGTCAGGCAGCATCAAGAAAACATTCGCAAAAGTGAAAATGGACCATAGGATGTCACGCAGGATCCACCTAGAACCTTCCCACACCTCTATGCCTCTCCCCTATGTCTTGCTGCATTCCAGGACCAGTGACATTGTGCTTTCTTTCTGTTTGATCTTAAAGTTAGAAAAAGGATAATTCTTGGTTTGCTTTCCAGCTTCTAGGCCAGAGAGATATTTATGCAAGATACTCACTAGATACTGACTTTACTATTGTGGGTGGATAGTACAACCCAGGCAGATCCATATGCAGGGTAGAGCACCAGATCTTCTCAAATTGAGATGGTGGTGGAGGACGCAAATCATCATAGATAAAGATGGTGTCTTGAACGAAATCACCCAGATAAAGCAAACAATCATAAAAAGATGTGTTTTCTTCAGATAATTTGTTTCCACTTGATATACAGAAATGCACATATACCCCCCTCATGAATCTCCCAGGACAACAAGGCTATATGGATATCTGATCAGCTTTGCCCTGCGTCATGTCCTTACATAGGCTGGCTCCTGGGTGTATCAACTAATGTTTCAGCCTTGTTCTTATGGTACAGATCCAAGTCCTTGAGAAAAGTCATGTGAAGATTTCTTCTTCCTGATACTTGCAACTCCCAGCCTCTGCAAACCACTTCGCTCAACTGGAGAGAATTTGAGATGTAGACCTTTATCAGCTCTTTCCATAATGGGATATTTAGGTGCTTTTTTCTACACACTTAATGTATAAGTTCATACAACATTTCAATGGTTATGTGTGAAACAAGTACACTAGGCATTTATATTGGGGGGGCATTGCAGTGTTAGTTCAGAAACTGAATGATGGCTGTATTAAAGTAATTTTATGATGGCAAGTGGTCAAAGTATGTTTTGTAAGTAGAAATAAACAATTTTTAGACTAAAAGTTGCTTCCAAAATGTAACTTTTTACTGAATTGCCTTTGGAATGCTTACTGGAGCATCTCTTTCAGAAGAATTAAAGCAAGAAGGAAATCTCAAATTCTATATTAGAAAAGTATTGCTTTAATCTATGTTATGTCAAGATACTGATGAACAGTTGGCAGGACAACACTTTCAAGCATAGTCAAATCATATGCACTGGTTCTCCATTACCCGCATAGTCAGTTCTGCCTTTCTGCCCTTTCTGGTGACTTTGGGTGAGCAAGACATGCAAAGCTTTGTCCTGAAAGATTTCCAGAGTTGCTTCTGAGCAACAGCCTCTGGCACATACACTCCTGCAAGTGCCAATAGAATTCAAGAAAGCACAGGTTCCAACGTTGCCTACCAGGAGGCCTCATCCTAAGTGCCATCAAAAAATTGTATTTTAATTAAAAAATAAGGAGCACATTCTACATGAAGAAGACAATGAATACATTTTTTATATCCCATTTGTAATTTTGTTATTATTTTACTTAATTTTCTGAATTCAAATTTTTGTCCAAAGTATGACTTTCTAACATATTTGAGTCTTGGAAACAGGAACAGAAATATCTCTGGATGAAGTACATTCTTGAATAGCAAACAACAAAAAGCTTATCTTAATTACTATGTTCAAAGATATTTTAGTAGCTTGGTGTAGATGATAATGATGAATTGTCAGAAAACCCATCTTCAAATGAGGTTCCTCCATAAGAGGACCCAGAACCCAACCTTTTTTCATCAGAATGTAGTTAAGTATATCTTGCTTATAACATGCTTCCCATAAAGTCACACTAACCCTTTCCCATCTTATTGGAAACTTATTATCCAGTCATCTGCTATTATTAAAGGTGACTGTACAGAAAGTGGGGTAAGAGGAACAATAAGTGCAAACCCTTGGTGTCTGAGTAGAGTAGAAAGTCAGCTCATGTACACTCCCCTTCCATAGCTGGATGGCAGGAGTCATCTTTCCTGGTCTATGTCAGCCTAGTCTTACAAGCAAAGTTCTCAGTAATATACTATCTGCCTTTCACATGCTCAACTAATTCATGAGACTTGAGGAAAGTTTTAGGCATAGAGCCTGGGGAGAATGAGCCAGTCAGTGCTAGATATTTCCTTGGTAACTATGCTCAGTTCAAGAATGGCCAATCAGACTGACACAAACAGGCTAAAAAGAAGAATATGTGTATTAGGAAGGACAAAGATACTCTCATTTTCGTTTGGCATGTGCAAGGAAATGAGATGTCTTGATTGCTATTGATAGCCAACTCATGGCCATGATTAAATTAGTGTTACATCTATACTCATATTATTGGTAGAAAGGAAAATGAACTGCAAATCCCCTAATATAAACTACTGTGTCCATCAAAAGCTAAAACTGCTCACCTCTTGACTTACATTAATTGAGATAACAAATCTCTTCATTGCTTAAGCCAATTGAACACCAGCATTTATGATAAAAAAGAAAAACTACTGTATTAAGTGTTCATATTGATTTTAAGATGTATTTCAATTTGAAAACACTAAAATATATGTGGGGAGGTGGGGAGAAGTACTTATTAGAATTTGGGAAATAATCTATAATAAAAATGTGTTAGAATTGGCTTGGTTTATGATTTTGAAATTAGATTGTTCACTGAGGATTTATGGTCTATAATTATTAGTCACCCCAGTTCATTGGATGCTGCTCCAAAGAAGGCAGCCTGAAAATTCTTAGATCACACGGACAATAACTGAGTAAGTCATTGAAAGAACAGAAGGTTATCTTTTTCTGGATATTCTTTTGAATTTGTAGACACAGGGATACAATAAAACTATGTTCTGTACAAAAATGCTCACTACTAGGAAAATCTGAAATGAAATTCTTCTTAGACATCATCACTTTTTCTTATACTTAAGAGTTATCTCCCTAAATCTAGAGTTAATTAATATCTCAACTAATTCTAGAACTTTCTGTCATTGCAATAGTATCCATCTTAGCGCCTCTGCTCTGTGCATTGTGTACATTTTTTTCTCAACCCTAGGACTGAGTTTCAGACACAGCTTCTTCATAATTCTACTAACCCTTTGTCTACCTAGCCACTGAAACCTGTGAAAACTTTTAAAAATGTGGACACATGATTGTATCACTATTTAGATTTTTTTCAAAAGATGAAATGCTACATACAGTTCCTTCTGTAAACCATTTCTCTTCTCACTGTGTTTCATTGTAAAAAAATTATCAGCTACAGAAGTGCTTTGTTTATGTGTGACAACAAAATAAAATCAACACAATCAAATAAAATACCACATTTATCCAATAAACAGCACTTACTCATTGTCTAAGAGGTATGTGGGAGACTGGGATTGATTGAATATTTACTTGCTTAAGAGACTTCCAAATCATCATAGGGAGAATTCAGTTCAGGAGTTAGCAACATGGATGGTTCTGCATGGGAACCTTTTGTTGTATGTCTGTTGTCCAGTCATTCTCCCCACCCCCCACCCCGCCAAGGCTAATTTATTTTTATGTGTTTTGCCTGCATGTATGTATGTGTACCATGTGCATGCATGGTAGCCACAAAGACAAGAAGAGGGTACTAGATCACCTAGAACTGGAGCTGTGCATAGTTGTGCTGGAAACCAAACCTAGTCTACAGCAAGAGCAGCATCTTAACCTCTGAGCCATCATTTCAACTCCTGAGAAATCATTCTTATTTCTAGGCATCTAATACTCCTTAGATATAGAAATGTAGAACTTGATATACATGTACATTATAAATATATCAAGGTTGTTTCCTTACAACTTCAGTGCATCAAACTATTTCTTATATTAAAAAGTAAGGACATGCTGCTGAATACACTTGTAATCCTGTTTTTATTTTCTTCAAAGAATGAAAGTAAAGAGAGATGGTCTCTAACTTATATGATTAATGACATTATATATTAAGAATATTTTTCTCTTTAGGTGTTATTTGTACACGATCAGTGTACACAATTGACAATTGATTAAAAAAAGACTTCTTAAATCATTCAGTTAATCATATTATATTCTCTTATATATTAAAGTAGTTGTAGGAGTTAAGTGTTAAGGATACTGTACAGCCTAAAGAGGTGACTTGGCATAAATGATATACAATTGTGTTGTTATTTAAAATAGATTTTGTTTTCCATAGTTGTGAGAGACAGTGAATGTTTTTACATCATTTTTAAAGCCACTCTACATGGAGTTTAGAAATCCACTTCTAGTAGTAGTCATTCACTATATGTCTTAAATAAATTAAACTGAATTGATTAATATAATTTCACCTGCAGGTTTCCTAACAAATGGAATATGCAATATTTGATGGTAATTCAGTCTACTGCATAGCTGAAAAATGATAGATTATGCCAAATTCATTAAACTTATAACACATGAAGGTAATGAACGTGGTGTGACAATGCCTATATCAGGATAGATATACACAACATATATAAGATACAGGAGAATTTTCATCATTAAGTATGTGGGCAATAATTTGCAAAGTCTCTTAGGCCCTCTGTGGCACTGGGTCCTCTACTGTGGAGGGTTTCAACATGCTAGGTAGGAAAACACCACTCTCTATTTGATTTACGAGGTAGATCAAACTACACATAAAAACTTCTAGAAAGTGTTAGGTTACAAAACAGAAAAATACAATTGGTACGAAACTGGCATTTGATCTAAAGTGATGTTTTATTAAAGATAATTATAAATGAGTAACTGTTAAGAAAAAATTATCATTTCAATGCCATCTTTGTTTGTGTGGTTCTTGTTGGGGAAAGGTTCCCTGTTTGTACTCTAGGATGTTCTGGAACTGCTATGTTAGCTCAGGCTGGCCTTGAATTCATGATCTGCCTTCATCAATCTTGTAGATGCTGGGATTAAAGGCATGCCCACATAGCTGCTATCATCATCTCTTGGAAATGAAAATTCAGCATCAGCTCAACATGGCAAATGTGTCCAGCTGAAACTGTAAACTTCCCAGTCTACCTTTTGTCCATGATAGACCAGGAGATATAGTCCTGTTCACAGAGTTTCCTGGGAAAATATAGTTATTATTTTAAATAGAATATTGTGGAAGATAAGCACACTTCCTCCTTACTCTTCATCCTTTCTCTGCGTTATCTTGTATGTGTGTTCTTATATGCACCTAAAAACCATCTCTAATCCCAGCAAGTCCAGACATCTTCCTAGCCACATTTTTTGTGAAGAAGCACACTATCTCTTTAAAATAATAGAAAAATAAGCCCAGCACTTATAAGCAAAGTAGTATAATGAACTTTTTACCCCTTTAAATAACACCAGAAACCTGGCAGTAGTCATTTCTTAATAGCCTGGAATTTCCATAGAATTAAAAATGAGCTTTGTTTTTCTCTTTCTCCTGGATGCAGGTGGGACCATAAACTCTTTCTAGCATGACGCAGTGAACACTCCATGGCCAACATGAGACCATCACTTAAAAAATAAAATAAGACCACTAATGAAACAAAGTAACAACTTAGGGGAAATCGTTTTGGTTCCATTACTAACTGGCTTTGAATTTAAAAATATTTTACTGGCCTGGGTATGGAATAAAGGTAAAAGTTGTTTTTTTTAAAAATGAAACTTAATTGAACAGGCTTAATAGAAAGTTCTCAGTAATGGGAATCGTATTTTGAATGAATCAGACCAGCTGCCTCGATGAAATCACTTCAGATGAGCAAACTCTTGTAGATAGCAACTCTGTGGTGGAGACAAGGCTTGTTTCGCAAATCATGACTGACACAAAGCTAGGGCTCCCTCTACATGCTCCAAACATGAAGCCCCTTCTCTGTGATTTGATTCTGTGTCTGTTTGTGTAACATGCCATGTGTCACCCACAAAGCCATGGCCAGCAGGAGGAACTTGTTCATTTTTGGTTATCTGATGATTTTTGATAATGACTGTGTCTCAGGAAAGAAAAGATTTAAAAAAAAAAAAAACTATAGATATTCTACCGTTCAGAGTGATGTCTTTTAAAGGTATATAAACATTCTTTATGGTGTTTAGTACAGACAACTCATCTGTGAGTAAATCTGGGAGTTAAACCCTTGAAAGACTGTGTGTTTCAAATCACACAATGTCCACTTTCAATGTTTTTTTTTTTCAAAATGATTTCAGCCAAGACTATACTCAGATTTTCCATTTTCTGCAGTGTGCTCATTTTGAAAACGTATTTTCATTTATAGCATTATATATAAAACCTATAAATGATCTGAACAGTATGCATTTGATACATCTGTAGGTATTTTTTTACTTACATTCACAGTATCTTCCAAGAGGGAAAAATGGTAATGAAGTTAGCTCACGCTCTACACATAACTCAGGTGCTCTCAAATTCTCTAGCCATCAGTCACACTCATAAAAAATATAAGTAATCTATCTTGGGCTGCTTGAGATACAAAGTCCTCACAAAATTTTGACATTCATAGGTTGTCCAGACAGAATAGAAATCTTAATTTGTGAGAAAAAGAGTACAGAGAAAAACTAACGTGAAAAAAAAATGATTAAAAAAATAAAATAGTACGTTTTCAGGACAGCGGGAAAGCAGTCAGTTATTTCTGGAACTTTATTGCATAAAAATATCACAGAGCCAAATTCTGCCCTCCGATGATTTTTCTTATGGTTGCTTGAGTCCATATGTTTCTAGAAGCTCAGTTTGTTCCCTTGCATTTCAAGGTCTAATCGTGCAGCTATTACATAGGCAGAATCTCCATGAAATTAATTTTTTTTTTGTATGTGTGAAACATTTATCAGAATACTTCTGAAGCAAAATGTGGTCAAAGACTGTGGAGAATTGGGATTAGTGGAAAATAAAGCGCAGATCCCCAAAACATGTCTGTATTTCCTAGGTTTTTCTCATGAGTATTCTTCCATTTGGAACATGCCAAGGACTTCTGACAGTGCAGACCATAATATCCAGAGAATTTTTATTTATCTGTCTGCAAAAAATAAATAATTAATGGAGCCCTTCATAATTTCCTTTTAGGGTAAAATATGATTTAAGTGAATAAAACACAAATTTCTACATGAAGATCCATAAAATACAGAAAAATAAAAAGGGAAATCAGACAGCCAGGGACTCTGCTAAAAACTGTTATTCTGAAAGTCTGGTTGCCAGTTTAATACCATATGGCCATTAATTGTGCAGGGTAGAGTAAAATATTATGTGCTTTTCTGTATAATTAATGAATCTTAAAAATTCAAGAATTTCAAAGATAAAGAAAATGATTATGCCAGAGTTCAGATATTCAGAAATATCTCTGTGATGTCACAATCTTTGCAATTTCTGGACACTTGTCTTATTTCTGTAAAGCTCAATTCATCTTTAAATCAAGAGTACCTGTTTCCTTTTTCAGATAATAAGTGAAAAAAAGGAAAAGAAAAAAAGACTCCCCTACATCTGCACAAAATATGTCTATCCTCATTAGATCCATTTTCTCAATTAAATTCAAGTTTCTCTGTCCAAAAGGCATAAATCTGGGTATTGATTTAACTATAAAATCATGAAACTCCCGGTAGTCTTCTAAAACCATTTTACTTGGATGAGCATATAAGCTTTTAAAATATCAAGTTATTCAGTATTTAATACACATAACTGCTTCCAGAGGGCTAAAGGCAGTAAGACACAGCAGCCCGTTCCACTGGCAGAATTACAACTAGATCACTAGCTAGTGTCTTACTACTTACTCTCTTTCTTCCCAAGCGCTTGCTTCTATTTTATTCAGCCTGAGTTTGATACCTTCTGAACATGAACTATATCACCAGCAGCCAAAATCAATAACCTATCTAATCAAGGCCTATAAACTAACAACAGACCCTTGGTGCTCTGTTCCTATAAAATGTAGTTCATTTTAAATCCTTCCTTCCAAAACGGTCTAACTTTAAATTTATTATCCTCTCCTGACAAGGTTAGAGCATTGTCTACCGAAAGTTCTAGAAGACTGTTTGGGGAGCAAATCAATTACCTCTTGCAAAGGAAAGACCTTCTGGGCTTGCCTTGAAATCTTTTTATTTAGCTTCAATTTTTTCTTTGAAAGCAAGGAATCTTCCACGAAGCTTCCATGCGGCAACCAGCTACTTCCTTCAAATAAAAATCATGAGTAAATATTTCATAGACATGTCTCTTGTGTGAAGTGCACAATATGAAAAGGAGATGTTAAAGAAATATTTCTCTAAATCATACCAAATGAGAAATACAAACATTTTCCTAAGATCCATGATGTTTTGGAAGAGAAGCCATAAATTCTCCTGCATAAAACATGGTTTTTATTTTTATTTTTATTTTTTTGATAGCCAGAAAACTGTGGCTGAATAGCCTTCACCAATGACTTCATCATGGATTTGATACTAAGGTTTATTTTAAGCTTTTTCAAATGATATTTTCCATCTTCAAACTGAGAAGGATTTTATGCCTTGAAAGATTATTCATAGGTATCACTGTAAGCAAGGCAAACTTTATCCAAAAATTGCTCTTTTTTTCCCTCTCTACCAGATTTGTGACATTAAACACATGTGTGCAAACCACTTTCCATGAGAGGGGGTTTACTTTTGTATTTTACTTGTGATACAGGTCTTTCTACCCAAATAAAGATGGATCTCTTTCAAAAAAGTAGAACCTTATTTCTACCATGTTTCTGTGATTAGCATAAACACTAACAAACACATAGCTGTGGAACTGTGTTGAAAACAGGCAAACCAGAAAACAACTGGAGAAAGAGAGCCAAATACCCACAAACACGTGGGCATGAACTGTATCATTTCTTGGTAAACGGCAAATGCAAAGCCCCCTTAAGAGCAGTATAAGAAATTAAGTCTGCAATAAACATAACAAACAGGATATATGCTAAGAAATTAATGGGCAAGCAGAAATGAACCCATCTATTCAGAACTCTTACAGAAGCCTACTGTTAGAAGAGGAGGGCCATAAATGAGTATTGATAGGCAAACATTAGTGCTGAGGTTGGCTCCTGATGCTGAGTCTAACAGCATTCTTATCTACATTCATTGATCTCAAGGGCTTGGGTTCTTTTAGGGTCTACTGATGGCCCCATATTTCAAAGAGCTAATCTCCTGTGCAGCCTTCCTTACTGACTCCACATCCCCTCTCAAAAGTAGTGCAAGGCTAGCTTTCATTGAAACTCATCCTGTCCAGCTAGAAGCATTTGCCTCTTCCTGGAAGTATACACTCTGAGGGTTGGTTCTCTCTACAGGTGCTCCCTGTTCCTGGCCAGGGCTCCATAAGTTATGAGTTGTTTTGCTGAATGAAGTGAATGAAAGTCGAGTCTCACTTGTCGCCTCAGCTTCCCTTAGCTCTTGTAGCACCACACATGCCCTCAATTAGCACAGTAACTGATAGGAGAGATTCTTTGACTGATATAAATTCACTCATCTGCATCATAACTGAGCCTGTTTCTTTATTTTTCCCCAACATATTTGTATTCATTGTTTGGGAATTTCATACAGTGTACCCCAATCACACTCACTTCCCATCCTCCCATGTGTGCCTTTAAACTGTTCAAGTATCCTAATTCATTCTCTGCTCAAGATCCTCAAAGAGGCCTCAATCCAAAATGCTTATATCCTTCCCAGACTGCACTGTGAATCACAGAAACACTTCATATTTTTTTCCTTAAACTTGCTTCTGTGAATAAGGCATTGTTGCTATGATGGTAGCTACTCAAGATTTAAGATGACTGTCTGTTTCATATCTAGATGGAGTTCAAAATCAATACTTTAACAGCTACCATTATCAGCTGTTGGTGTGATCCTTCAAATTCAGTGATGAGGATGACATCAGCATCAACTGAGGTGACCACAGGCTTCTTCCAGAGTATAGCATATCTCTGTAGATATCATCAGCACCGCCCATATTCATGAAAGATTTAGCAGCTGTGGGGCCATAGTACTATCAGAGCTGGTGATCATTGGAGTCTACAAATTCCGTTTGTTCCCTTAACACTCATTATGTTTGCAAGAAAGCTGATGCATTCAGTTGGCCAAAGTCATGAGATGCAGATCTTTCCATAGATGAAAATCAAACTCCTGTACAGAAGCTGATAGGAGCATTCACTCTGGACATATGGTCTCCATCTCTCTGGCATCTTTTCAAACTCACCTCCCGAGAGTACTACATGCTGGTTCACTATGCCCCCAGCTGTGAAAACCCCACATCTTCTGCTTTTGAGGAAATATTGCATCTCAGCATAGTCATGTTTTTATTTGTTTACATTTCATCAGAAAGATGTCTACTATGAACCCCTATAATCCTGCTCATATTTAAATGCAAAATCACTCACTGTATATACTCTAGGATGGGTACACCATTATATAGCAAATAATAAATCATTTGTTCTCTTATCAACCTAGTTACTTAACATTATTTAGTTAAGTATAGTTTATAAATATATAAAACTACACTTCCTAATAGCTATAGGTAACTACTGAATGCATAAAATATGGCTAGTTCAAGTTCAGAAATACTGTAAGACTAAAATATGTACCTGATTGCAAAAACTAATTATGAAAAAGGGTTGCATATAGACATGGTATTTTTAATATATGAATTAAAAAAATATACTGTTGAAACTAATTTTACCTCTTACTTTTTAATATAGCCAATGGACAGTTTATATTCCATATATAACTCACTACAGGCTGCTGTTATGTTGAACAGCACTGATGAAGATAAAAACCAACCCAAAAGGATTGTGGCCAAAATTCTGTATAAGACCTTCTAGCTCTGCCAACTTCCAGTAGTTTTTCTGCTAAAGCATGAGGGTGGGAAACCCACTAAGATGGTTCATGTATAAACTCTGGACTTCAGTGATTCAGAATCTACATTCCGGTTGAGTGTGATGGCTAGTCTTGGTTGTCAACTTAGTGGGAACTGGGTCAAACTGGGACTTGCTCTGAGTAGGTCTGCCATTGCCATAAAGGCTTAACCAAAGGGGAAGTGACCTCCCCCAGAGATGACAGGATCGTCCAGTAGGTGGCCCAGATATAAAGTGATCCAGGAAAAGGCAAGGCTTCGTCTGTCTCCTTTCACTTGCTGCTGGTGAGTGAGATTACCAATGGTGCTTCTGCCACGGGACCACCCTCCACTGTCATCAGACTCCAGCTGCTTCAGCCCTCCAGTGTGACCGCAGCATCTGTCCAGTACTCCTTGAGACCTATAGCACCAGGTTGGACTGCTGATTGTAGCTAGCTGCCTGGACTGAGCCACTACCAGGTTCTCAGCCTCTTGAGCAAGCAGAAGGCCATTGGTAGATTACCCAGGCCCTGTCAAGGGAGCCAATCTAATAATGTTACAAGATAACTTTATATCAGTTCTATTCCTTTAGAGAAAAATGGCATGATACAATAAAGATGCAGTCTCGATTCTAAAAGAAATAGTCGGATTTAAATCTGACAGTATAGAGGTATTGGTGTTTAAAGCAGATTAGACACCTAGAGAACATGACATGCTACATTTAGGAACATGACTATAACATTAGCTCTGGGGAAAGTGGTAATTGAAGTGAGCAAGTATTTTCCAAGTATAGACCTGGAAACATCATCACTTCCTTCATGGCAGAGGAATTTCTGACCTTGATCGATTGTCCTGACTTTTTCCATAAAATTTCTGGAAGACAGTTTCCTACATGTCTTCCTACATTCCCTTCCAGTTGCTATAACAAAATGTTGTAAACTGGGGGCTAACATACAACAGAAGTTTATTTTTTATATTTCTGTAGGCCCTGATGAAAAGGGGCTTTTGAAAGGGGGCTAAAAAACATCGAGAGAAAAATAACATGATGTATATAGACCTTGCTTTGCTCCATACACTCTTCTAAGAATTCACTTAACCCTTTGGGGTAAAAATACTAGACAATTTTATAGATGTGGAAATAGACCCATGGAGACACTCAAATCATGTTTGATTCAGAGAGAGATATTGAGGGAACTTGGCTCTTGTTCCTGGACATACTGTGCTATGCATCCTCACTTAATTTTACAAACCCAGTCTGTGCCCAGATAGGGCATGGGAGCAAGTGAGTAAATGTAAGCCTAGAACAATGGTTCTCAACTTCTGAATGCTGTGACCCTTTAATACAGTTCTCTCATGTTGTGTTGACCCCCCCAACCATAGACTATTTCTGTTGTTGCTTCATAACTGTAATTTTGCTACTGTTGTGAATTGTAATGAACATCTGTGTCTTTGATGATCTTGGGTAATTCCTGTGAATGGATCATTTGACTACCAAAGGGCTCGCAACCCACAGGTTGAGAACCAGTGACTTAGTAGGTCTTGCTTCACTTTTTAGGAAAGCAAAGAGAGGCCTCTTCAGAACCAATTTACCTTCCAATGATGCAGTCAGAAATAGTCACCGGATCATTAAAAAATTTACCTCACTAAGTCCCTTAAAGCCCCAGAAAGGGAGACAATGGCACACTTCTACAAACTTAACTGTTATCTGCTTCTGAATGAACACGTTCTCTCCCCAGCAGTGTGCTAGGAGTTCTCCGAATATAACCTTCATCTGGAGATAAGTGTCCACTATCTTTTTATGGAGCTGGAGACAAAGAAGCTGAGAAAAAATGAAGGATCACGCCAAACAGCCATGAAGAGACAAGAACAAAGATGACATGAGATATGCAAGAAGCAAATTGCCAAACAGAAGAAGTACATCCCACTGTGTCTCATGCTACACTAACCAAGAAGGAGGCAACTAGTCATAAAGCAGCCAGGGTGGAGCGATGGTGCAGAAGTTAAGAGCACTGGCTGCCCTTCCACAGGACTCAGGTTCAATTCCCAGAAGCCCATGGTGGCTTGCAAAGTTCTGAAACTCCTGTTCCAGGGGATCTGATGCCCTCTTATGACTTCTCTAAGCACCAGGCACACATACATATCCTGTGCACAGATATACATACATGCAGACAAACCATCCATAAACTTACAATAAAATAAGTAAATCTAAAAGACAGGCTGGACTATAAAACAAGATATATATTGAATGTTATCTATCTGTGGAAATGTTTTAGATTCAAAGATATGAACAAGTCACAAAGATGGAAGTAGCTAAAACCATGTAAAATATAATTTAATAAAGAACTTGGCAAATTGTATAAATATTAGACAAAATATTCTTAAATATCAAAATTATTTTGGGAGGCAAAAAGGTATTTCATAATGACAAAGCAGCTCATCTAGTTCTCCAGGTTTGAGCGACACTAGCAAACAATGCTATCAGTGGAAGGTATCTGAAACATCACCCGAATACAGTACAGTTTGTGTTCATTACAAATGTGCATGGGACACTAGCCATATTTGTCAGGACACTAGACCATGTCACACAGCTTAAAAAACCTAAAAAAAATAAGCTTATACAGACCATGCACTATGATGAAAATTCAACTAAATGAAACACCATAGAACAAAATTGTTACAGTTCAGAAATACATAAAACTAAAAATTTATGTGTAGAAGTGCAGAGTTAAAACAATGATACAACATACTAGCGTGTATGGTTTTCAGAGAAAATGATCCTTGGAGGGAAATTGTTTTAAATGACAAGGTGAAAAGTCTAAAGTAATTACCTGATCTTTTATGCTAAGATCGTGGAGAAAAGGAGAAAGAAAGCCCAAGCAAATGGGAAAGCTGATTCTGCAGACTGCCTGAATGCGGCAATGGCATCCATGAACAACCTACAGAGAATGTCTCTTTGATGGTGTAAGAATGAACAATGTCTCCAAGAAGGGGAATGGTAGGCTTAGTCTGTACAACCCAGTAAGGAAAAACAGATTGCAAATTACCTGCAGAGAATCAGAACTGTCATTATCTGCAGATAGGATGAGGCAACATGTGACAATTCTTAGGACAACAAGCCAAATAAGCAGAGACTGGAAGGTCACAGGATTGAAGACCCATACACAAAACCAGCTATATTCTTAAACACATGCACACCAAAAGATCAAAGACGAAATTAAAACTGCCTTTCATAACAACATTAGAAACATAAAATATTTATTTAAGAGTAAGTTTTAACCTACTCTAGATATGTTCACTTATAAATCCTGCTGAGAAAAAAAAAGACACAAATAAATCTAAAGATGTGTCATACTCGTAGATTGTAATTTTCGTAGTACTGGTAGGTTGTTGATTATCTCAAAAGTTATCTGTGAATTTCATGCAGTCTTTTCTAAACTTTCTAGCAGGACATTTTGGGCTGGTTGTTGGTTCAAACACGATGTGAGTATCTTGCTTGTTTCGTTGGTTTCTTCCATGAATCAAAAGCCCAGTCATTGTATTTACATGAAAAGAAAACCACTTAAGGGATCAAAATTTATTTTTTCTTTCACAATTTCAGAGGTTTCACTCCAATTGTTTTATTTTTTTAATTCTGAATACTAATTTTATTATATATATAAAATACTATATATATATATTATATATATATATATATATATATATATATAATATATATATATATATATATAAAATACATAAATATTTTCCCCAACCTGTTGGTTTTGGTTTTCATTTTCTTAATTGTTTTTTAATGAAAACAAATTCTACATACCAAAGATCCCCCTCTTCCCTCCTCCTGCCCCTCCAACCTTCCCCTCCCAACCACAAGAAGGTAAGGCCCCCTCCATGGGGAAGTACATTTAGTAGAGGCAGGTCCAAGCCCCTCTCCCTGCCTCAAGGCTGTGTGAGGTGGCCCATCATAGAAGCCAACTCTAAAAGGCCTGGTCCGATCATTTTATATGAGATTTAATGTCGATATCAGTTTTTAAAATAGGTTAAGTTTTTTAAAGTTTTAAAAATACAAAATCTGATTTTATCCCACCCTGGACACAAACACGCTAAGGACATATGAGCACAGCTCTGAAGTCTGTAAGGCTTTTACATGACACCTCCACTTAACAGCTCCATAATGTGAGCAAATGCTTTTACCTCTCTGAGTTTTCTTATCTCAAGCCATGATACAGAGTTAATAAACAGTGTCTCTTTGCAATACCATCACTAGAATTAAATAGAAGAGGACATAAGCCATCAAGATGGCACACTGGGTAAAAGTACTTGTCACCAAGCTTGATGACCTGAGTTCAAATCAATGTACCTATATGGTAGAAGAAGAGAACCTACTTCCCTAAATTGTCCTCTGACATCATATACCCACACCCTAGCTCATAGCTCATAGCTCATAGCTCATAGCTCATAGCTCATAGCTCATAGCTCATTTCTCTCTCTCTCTTCTCTCTCTCTCTCTTCTCTCTCTTCTCTCTCTCTCTCTCTCTCTCACACACACACACACACACACACACACACACACACACCACACTAATATAATAAAGAAAAGAGGGCATCAAAGGTTGACCACCCACCCCCCAATGTCAGGCCAAGACAACAATTTCCCACATTGCCAAATGAATTCCAAGCTTTACTATAAGGATTTCTGCTCTACCAAATTTGGATCAATTACTATCTATAGTGATTCGCTATTCTATATAGGGTCATTTTCTTCACCTAAAGGTCTCTATCTCTCTGTTCCAGCAGAGGAATGTGTCCCTTGTTGTGTGTTTTGATTCACATTCCCACCCACTTGAGGCCAGGTAGACGTCAACTCACAGGATACTGCTCTAATCGGCTAAGATGGAGCTTCCAAACCCTTCTTCCCTGTCATTCCAGGAACCAGACAGGTCAGTGATTTCACAACGATTTTCTGCCCCCTCATCTACATTAAATTCTCAAGGCTTTATCTTATCATAGGTCAACATTCTATGATCATGACCAAAAAAAAAAAAAAAAAGAATGAAAGAATGAAAGAATGGAAATGTTTCAGAAAATGGAAGGTCCCAAGTACATTTAAAATGTTTGTAAAGTGTCTGATAGATCTTTGGCCACTAGCCAATAAAACACACCTTTACTACTTGGTCTGCTATAAGGTATAAATGGCTCAGCAGGATGGAGGCATGCAGAAGAAACTATATGGACCGGAGAAAGAAAGCATGACCTCACCTCAGAGTCCAAGGGAAGCCTTTCACCAACTGAAAAACAAAAGTTCCATCATAACTAACAACATTTGCAATAGTCTGTGCAGGTAAAGTTACTGTTCTTTTTTAAAGAGAGATGTTTTATGTTGAAGTCATAATGACTCGAGGTTAAGGCCTGAAAGTGTATGACTCGAGGGAGGTCCTTGTTCTTTTTTTCCAGATATCTCCTGAGACTCCCAAACAAGATGATTCTGTTTACCCTAAAGGTTCCCTATCTTCCTGTGTCTCTGTGGGCTTCTTTTTCCTCACCAGTCACAATCCTGTCAGATGCCCCTCAAGAACCAGTGAGGATCTCATTTAGCAATACTCTGAACCCCAATACCCTATATAAGACTATCATAAAAACCCACACCTACGTGCTTCCTTCTGAGTGCCTCTTTTTATATCAATCTTCATGCTTAAGCCTATATTAAAATATCTTTACTTTCCCCCAACTCTGTTCCATAAATTAGCTAGTCTTAAAATTCTTCTCTGCTGCAAATCATGGATTGGCCTGAGCTGAGGTCTCTAAAAATCAAGGGGAACTCTTTAGGCTGCTGCTCACAGCTAGAAGCTGTGCCTGGACCCCAAAACATTGACAGGAAGGCTTACTAAAGTAAGTATAAGTGTGTCAAATATGTAAGTGGTAAAGGAACCTGAATACTTATTCTTGAACTCCCAACTTATCAGGAAATGCTCAGCAGAGCTTTTGTGAATGAGGCAATGGACAACTGCTGTCTTCCCATAAGTGACAACTTAGCAATTCTCTACCCCTTAAAATAGACTATGCTGAAAAAATCCTTCTTCTTTTAGCTCCTATAATTCTTCCAAATGAAAACATCAGACATTTTCCAAGAGTTTAGAACATCCAAATTTCAAACCAAAGACCTGTCTTTATCAAAGGAAATAAGTGTTCTTGCTAAGGTTTTTATTCTTCAAATGACTTCTAAATTGCCCCCTTCTTTTTTTTTCATTCATTACAATAGATAACAGCCTACATCATTCCCCTTTGTCACTTTGGATGGGAATCTTCATTCTTCTGCTTCATTCTTTAGTATTGTCTCTATTAAATACCAGTTATTGAAAATTTCAATGAAAAGCCCATGATTGTCCTAGTTGAATGAAGACTATTGGCCCTTTTCCTGGCTTTGCATTATCACTGTAAGCATGACTAGCCTTGGATGTGAGTCTCTCAAAGATACATTGGGCTCAAAATACCTTGATTTCAAAGATACAGTAAGAAAATGGAAAAGTCAGGGATGAAGAGATGGCTCAGTGGTTAAGAGTGCACAATCTTTTGCACAGAACCAAGTTCAGTTATCAGCACCCACATTAGGCAACTAACTGCCTGTAACTTTCAGCTCCAAGAAATTCAACACCCTCTTGTGGATATGTGGGGTACCTGCATTCATGTGCACATATTCACATACATATGCACCATAATTAAAATAAAAATTTAAGACCATAGAAGACAATGAATGAGTCTGCAAGTAAGAAAAGACTTAGTAATTTGTGATTAAGTTCAGAATCATCAGTGTGATCATTCCTCTCTTCTAGGGGTCTGAATGGGTAGTCCTAGCAGAGACAAAGCCTGTTCTAGCCCATGACTTTCAAAGGCAGTCCAGGTTAGTTGATTTTTTGCCCTTTGCTCTGGTCATTTCATAGGGAAAGGGCTTCTCTCCCTGGAACTTAGATCTTTTGCTTAGGAGAAAGTAACTGGGGACAGAGGTTTTGTTTTGAGTGTTGGCTCCGCTACTTAAAAAATGTTGACCTAAATTGCTCATACTCTAAAGTCAAAATCAAAGTTTCCTGTAAAAATTGAAGTGAGAGTGACAAAAGCTATAAAACCTTTGATTTCTGCTCCAATGTAAATGCTTACGAAATACTTACTAAATGTTTCCAAAGATGCATGTTCAATATGTGAAAGTTCAACACCCCGGGTTTATTATTGGCCACATTGTGTCTTTCTTGATAAACTCTCCCTTTCCGTTCATCCTCAGCAAGAATTGGATTTTTTAAGACAGAATAGAGAATGATTTACAAAGATACCAAAACTGAAAAGATATTTCTTGACCATCTTCTATGTTATTATAGCAGAATATGAAAGGAAGGGAGAGAAAGAAAGCTTCATTACTGCCAAAGTCAATTTGACTCTTGCAAACCTAATTAAACATGTCTGAGGCTATAAGATATATCATCCCACAGATAACACCACACTGTGAAGTTCTTCATCTTATTAAGAGCTTGCATTAATGCTTCTTCAACATAAATTGTAGACCCAGACAGGTGCTATTTGAGAAGGCTCACAATAGGAATGACCTAAATTAGGGTGACAGAGGCAAAAGACAGATTGCTGGTGCCTGTCTCTACAAGAAGAAGGATGAGGATTCCATCTACCATTATGGCCCAATTCTAATGTGCTAACATTAACTCCTGACAAAGCTCCCTTCTTCAGCCCTTAGGCTTTCCTGTTCTCCATGAGGATAGGGGGTTTTCATTCTCAGCAGGAATAAACCCAACATCTGAGGTTATTAATCTGTTACATGTACTGTAGTGTTTTGGCTGAAAAGAAAGCTAATATAAATAAGTTATTGATCAGAATTAATTAACCATAAAAGATACAAATACATGAACTTTTAAAAATCAACATGGAGTTCTGTTGGTTTAGTTTTTATTAATTCATGACATTCATACTTAGCATGACTACCCTAAAATACCTCTGTGGTCCATGCCAGCTTCAACACTTTTTCCCCTGAAAGCTAGATTTTTAAGTATTTGCAGCCGGGCGGTGGTGGCGCACGCCTTTAAATCCCAGCACTCGGGAGGCAGAGGCAAGCGGATCTCTGTGAGTTCGAGGCCAGCCTGGGCTACCAAGTGAGTCCCAGGAAAGGCGCAAAGCTACACAGAGAAACCTTGTCTCGAAAAACCAAAAAAATAAATAAATAAATAAATAAATAAATAAATAAATAAATAAATAAATAAGTATTTGCTTAGGGTACCTCTTCTCTATGGGATCAAAGGGAAAGTCAAAGTCAACAGGAACAAAACAACCCTCAGTAAGATTCCACAAGATAACCAGCAATCAAAAGTTTAGTAGATTAACCTCCTCACAACAACCTCTGCTTTTAGACTCCCTTTGAGCCAGCTAAAAGCCAAAACTCTTTATGAAGATTGATGTCCAAAGCCATTCACTTCAGGTTCCCTGTGTTCTAGCCTAGAGTTCTTATCCTGAGTGCACCACTGGCATTCTTTAAGAAATGTTGAGCATCATGAGTGCTCAGTCTCTAGCTCTGCCCAGTTCAGGATCAGTCCCTCAATGATGAGAAAGACAACAGATTAAAGAAACAAAGAGCCCAGTGTCTGGGATCAAACTTGGCTATGGATCTAACTAATCCTCCTCTTTACTAAAAAGGAAAACAATAGGGTACCTTTAAATGAATGCTGTAAGAATTAAATATACAACTGCATAAAGAATCATGCCCACCAAATGATAATAGTACTGCTATTATTATAGAAGTGATTGCAATTACAAAGATAGCAACACCTGACTGTGTACAGCAGTGATTTATATACAGGAATCAATATATGTTTCTGATGTAAATTTATTTGAACTCTGCCCCTACAACTGCACTAAAATGGAGGGCAGTTTCAAGAATTGTTTGGGTATTAAGGAAGTTTCAGCATTTAGTACTAAGATAGTTTATCATTAAAAACATAGCCAGGTGGATACAGTTCTAAGACATTGTGCTAAGTGAAAGAAATCATACACAAATAAATATTTCATGATTTTGTTTATACAAGGCACCTACAAGAGTTCAATTGAAAATGTATGACTCCAGCTTTCTTTTCCTCGTACCATATTAAATACCTGAGTTTGGATACTCATAAAGAAGACGAGGGGCTAGAGAGATGGCTCTGAGAGCAGAGTACTTGTTGTGCAAGTCTGACCCCCTGAGTTCAGTTCCTATACCATACATTCATAAGAGGGGAGAATCGTACATATGTAACACCAGGGCACCCCTCCTGGGAGATGAGAGAATCTTTAGAAGCCTAAAGGAGACCTAGCCTGTCACATACAGCAGTGAGCAAGAGAAGCTCTGCTTGAGCAAAAGGGAAAACAAGGACTGATACTCAAGGTTATCCTCTGACCTACACACAGACACAGAGACAGACAGACAGACAGACAGACACAACACACACACACACACACACAAACACACCTCACAGTTTTGAAAACTGATAGTCGAACAGCAGGACAAGGCTCTGGAAAGACTCCCCCCTTAATTATATCACCACATGGTGAATGGCACCATAATGGCAGAGAGGCATGCAAGAGAGAGGTCACACAGGAACCCAAAGAGGCTGGGGATGGAGCAGTGGGCAGACTTGTGCTTCTTATAGCAATGTTCTCATGGACTTCCTCTGAGTCTTCCTTGCCACAGGCACTACCCTCAATAACATAATAACCTCCAACTTGGCTCCACCTCCCATGAGTCTTGCCAATCCCTCAGTACATGCCGTTGGAGAATACATTCACCGTATCCAATCAAAGCATCCTGGAGCCAACTTTCCATTTGGCAAGAGGAAGCTTCAAAAACAGGTGGTAGTGATGGTCACATAAAAACTTGGAAATATTAATGCCATTGTACTGCATGCTTAAAATGTTCAAATCATGCCTTTTATATTAGACATGTTGCTGCAATATAGAAATGTCTAAACATCATAGGACTATAAGAATATATTTAAATGTGGTATTCCCTAGTCACAAGATTGTATTCAAGGTATTGAAACTCCCCCTTGAATTCTTCTCTTTATGCTCCTCAGATTATATGCATATGTATCTTTTAATTTATAACCCCACCTCACTTTTCACAGGTACAATGAGAAATTAACCTATGAAATATGCACCAATGTTACCCACTGTAGTGAATGGGAGCAGTAGAAAACACCCTGAAACGTGCATTAGCCCCCTCACATGGAAAATCCTGTGCATTAATAGGTAAACTCTGACTGACATTTCAAAGTTTCCATAGACTTGACATTTGATTGATGCTGTGACAGCTTTTGCAAACCTTATACACTGTCAATGGCAGCCATATTAAGAATAGTTCTTGACTTTGTAAAGTCATTTAAAAAAAGAGTAACTTGAGGGTGAAGATTAGAAAGCGCCCCATTGACATCCCAAGGGCACTTATGTAGAAAGAATAATGTCCCTCACTTTGGGACCATTTCCTTGGGAGAAAATAGATATATGTGTGTGTGTGTGTGTGTGTCACACATATATACGTTCTATTGTCCCTAGAAGAAATACACCTTCTAGGGACAATGTGTTGGCTGTGTGAGTCCTTGAGATTCATTAAAGGGCCAATGGAATGCCGACTCTGCATTCATTTACGCACTGTGTGAGACACTTCTAGTGAAATTCAATTGTGACTATGAATGCTTCCGACCAGATACAATTTTAACATTCTCTGCACTGGAGTGGGAAGACCAAATAGCTATTGCGAATTCACATTTCCCTTTTCCAATTGATTGTGGTGCTCCCCTTGGAATGCCCCATGTGACAACAGCCCTACCTTTCCAATTCATTTTCATGGGAAGAAGCCGAAACATGAAGCGATGCTTCTCCTCTACCAGTCACCGTGGTTCCCCTAAGGGTATTTTTGTGTGAAAGCAAGCCACTGGGTAACAGACTGATAGCTTTTTGTCTTCCAAAGCTCATTGACTAAGAAAATAATACACATAAAGGCAGCCTATTCTAACAATATCCCAAGGGGGAAACAGTCTATTGCCACCCACTTTTAGTGATGGTGATAGAGAGGGCCAGCGAATAAAAACACCCCGGGGGCTACAAAGGATGCCACACCAGTTCTGTGTGTTTTGATGAGGAAAAAGTGGGGGAAGAAATCATGAAAACTACCTGGTAAGAAATTCAGGAGAAGGTACCCACTGTCAATTCTGATTAGTAATTGTTAGAAATGAGCTCTACAGGTAATAGATTTTCATTGAATTTGTGCATTGCTTTACTAAATGAAAATACAAAAATGAAAAGGGCGAAAAATGGCATTTTGCTGCTGAGAGAACACAACCTGTCCAGGCTTTTGAGGACAGTCAGTGCCGGAGAACCATACACTTGAAATAATGTCTTTAAATTCTTCCTTCTAAATGCTGGATGACACTTCTTTTTTTTTGACACTTATTTTCTTAATAATACTGTGAAGCAAGCACTCAATTTCAATACAGAAGTAATTTCAAATCTGATGTATAAACATATTTTTACATCAGGTCCCATAATTATATCAATACTTTATAAACATTTATCACTTGAACCTGCACAAATGCAATATAATTAGGAAGAAGTAAAAAGCAACATGGATTTTTATTTGTTTACAATTTTACAAAACATGGTTAAGCTTTTCTCTTTTAATGCCATTACAACCAGCTGTAAAATATCCTTAGCACTATTTTTAATAATCTGATTTTATTTAAAATTGCTTCCTTCTTCCGTATACTTATTTCATAAAAAATAACTTAGTGTTTAAAATTGTGAATCTATTTTAGAAGAGAAATGGTTGACTCACATGTTCTAAGATGAAAATTCTAGTGCTCTGAGCTTAAAATAGTAATAATGGTAGGAAATAAAACTGATTACATGAAAAAAGAAATCATTTACTTGAATAGATGGCAGGATTAAAAGCAACTTTCGCCTTTCATTTTTCTTATTTTAAATTTTCCTGTTGAAGGAATATAATGCTTAAATGTATTCCATGTTCTATCACTTACCAAATGTCTTAATGCTTATTTATTTTCCAAAGTACACCCTCCAGACAGATATAGCAATGACAACTGGGCCCATTTCACAGCAGAGAATTGATAAAGTTCTTAGAGACTGAAGTAGAGTAAGGCAGGATCTAGACTCACTTTGGAGACAAGGCTCGAGTCATGTGTGTGAAGGAGCTTCTGGATTGGGTTAGGTGAGGTCTCAAGATCTTCTCTAGACATAGTTAGCATCATTTCTGGTTCCAGGCTGAATGAAAAGGAGAAAGCAAGCTGAACACTGGTGTTCATCCCTCTCTGCTTCCTGACTGTGGCTCTAATGTGACCAGCCACTGCCCACTCCTGCCGTTATATGTCTGCACCATGATGGACTAGATCCTCAAACTGTGAACCAAACAAACCCTTCCTTCTGTCGGCTGCTTCTGCCCCATTATTTTGCTACATCAAGGACCTTACCTCTTAGTAGCAAGTCTCTCTACCCTGGAAGACACAATCATTTCTAGCATCAGCTTTGTGCAGAAGCACAGAGCCTCCTTTATGCAGCAGGTACTTCAGGTGAGTAGAGGTCTCAGAAAGAACAGCTGGAGAGCATCTCTGATTATTAGAAGGCTGCTGCCAAGCTCCATAGGACCTTGTCTTCCAGCCTCCAATATGCCCATAGCTCCAAGACCTTTAATCTTTTAGCCTTGTACATAGTAGCTTCCTCCTCTTTCTGTTAGCTTTTCCTGAGTTCAGTTTTCTTTGCTACTTGGGATTTCTTATCTCTGTTTGACCATCCCTCTGTTAAAGTCTCTCCATTGAAAGATCGGTCTGTTTTCATGACTAGACACTGTTAGCTCTAACACAGTGTATTCATGACAAACAGGAACCATTTCTTATATCCATGTTGCTGTTCATGTAAAAGCACCAAATGTCATATTTTCAACTCTAATCAGATTTAAGAAATCAAAACATTGATTCACAAAGTTCTATGGCCTAGAAGTTCCTTAGGAATGGCCTTCAGGGGACAGGAATAAGCCTCCAGGTCCCTCCCCTGTTTCCCAAGTTTCAATGACAAATAGGCACATAAATCATTGTCTTGGAGATGTTTCTGGAGTAAAACTTCCTCCTTACTAAAACTAAGAGACAGGTGTCCTATATTACTGTTCATTCTTTGCAGTCACCCTCCATACTGCCTGCATGATTGAGTCAAGGCTACCAAATGAAGATCATATTTTCCTGGAACAGTAAAAGAATGCTGCTAATCTATTACAAACTCAAGAATAAGGCATTTGAAGCAAAGTTTGGGAACAAAGCCAAGTATGGCCCAACTTTTTGAAGCTTCATCTTGCTCTCTATTTTGTAGACTTTAACGAATATCCTCCAAGCTGAAGATCTCAAGAGCTATATGCCCAAACTTGGATTGAGAACATGTTCTAGCAAAATAATATTCTGATGAGTTAAATGCAAATGAATGAGAAACATACGAACTGGATTTCCCTTGAAACTCACAGGGATTTAAAAGTTAATAGGGAAAGTGCTGGCAACACACTTTTTAGACATTTTATTGAAACCAAGCTGTTTGAATAAACATCATACACTCACTAACTCAACCCGAAAGAGGGTTCACCAGCCCTTAATTATAACAGTACTCAAGTGACGGGGAAGCATGTCACGCTCAAGTTTCAGATGGAAAGCTTCACCTGGCAATAGACTTTGGTTCCAGAAACTTCTGCAGTTGTGTTATAGAAACCCACGGAGACATTAAAACAGGCAGTGACATTCTCCGCTTGGGCTGGCAAGCACCAGGAGACAACTGGAATTTAAAAAACAAGAAAAAAGGAGTGTCCAGAGTTATAATTGATTAATTTTGTAGGAAGTTAGAGTTGAACACATAATTTGGAAAGAACATGACTTTGAATGCAGTAACCATTAGCAAATCACACAGGAAAACGTGGTCGGTGCTCTCATTTCTCCTTCTGAACTGGGATTTATAATTAAGATCTGCTTATATGTGAGAGATGGACAGACCTGGGATGGAACTGTAATGTTTCAATGAATAATCTTTGTATTAGATAGAAGTGCAAGAGTTAGAACTTCTATGACCAAGTGGGACCAAAACAGACACTGGGATGTGAAGTTCCAGTAGTTGAGCATTTAACTACCCTGAAGTGATCCAGGTTCCTCTTTAGATAGTAAGATATGATGTTAACCAGGTGATGGTTGTGAAACCCAGCATGCAGTATCCAAACCTTAGCTAGCACCAGAAACACAGGAAGGACAGAGGTTGGGCAGCCCTGGAGCAATGGCTCAGTGGTTAAGGGCATTTATTGCTCTGGCAGAGGACCTCAGTTCATTTCTCAGCACCTGCATAGTGTCTCACAACCATCTATAACTCCAGACTCAAGGGATCTGATGCCCTCTTCTGACTTCCATGGGCACCAGCGATACACATGGTACACTTACAGATATTCAGGCAATATATTCATTACATAGAAAATAAATAAATCTTAAAATAAATACAGATTGTGGATAAATATGATTAAAATACATTTTATGAATGTATAAATCATCAAATAATAATAAAATTTAAAACACATATTGCTTATATCTGCTCAAGGATATCATAATTCAGTAGGTCTGGGTGGAGCCTAACATTTTCCCTTCTAACAAACTTTTTATATATGATGTTTTTTTCTTCCATGCACTTTGTTAAATACTGTATTCTTCAAGCAATTGTTTTGCACCCATCTTACTTTTCTACAGCGGTGCAAAATGTCATGACAAAGGCAACTTATAAAAGAAAGAAGGCCGGGCGGTGGTGGCACACGCCTTTAATTCCAGCACTCGGGAGGCAGAGCCAGGTGGATCTCTGTGAGTTCGAGGCCAGCCTGGGCTACCACGTGAGTTTCAGGAAAGGCGCAAAGCTACACAGAGAAACTCTGTCTTCAAAAAATCAAAAAATAAAAAATAAATAAATAAACAAATAAAAGCAAATTTAATTGGTGCCTGCTTGAAGTTTCACGGGTCCATGACTATCATGCTGGGGAACATGACAGCAGCAGGCATGGTGTTTTGAGCAATAGTTAGAGCTTACATCTGATCCAAAAGAACTAGTCAGGGAGATGTGTGTGTGTGTGTGTGTGTGTGTGTGTGTGAGAGAGAGAGAGAGAGAGAGAGGAGAGAGAGAGAGAGAGAGAGAGAGAGAGAAGAGAACTTCAAAATATCAAAGACCATCCTCACTGACCCATTTCCTCCAATAAAGCCACACCTCCTAATCCTTCTCACACTGTTCCACCAACTAGGGACCAAGTATTCAAACGTATGAACCTGTGGAGCCATTCTCATTCAAACCACCATAGCCCCTTTGCTAAGTAGCTGGAATCCATGTGTATATCTAGACACTCTCTATTCCCTTTACCTGTGTGTGGTCTCTGGGATCCAGCACACTCTCTTGATGGCTGAAGCTGTTGATGGAAATTCTAAAGTTGGCAAAGTGATTCTTCTACCTGATTCTTTTTTTTTCAAAATTGTTTCTGGTAGAAAGAAAATTAAGAATTGGCTTTTGCTCTTTCATATCCTGTACCTATCTATGACAATGTTTAGAAAATGAACTCTTCTATAGCTGCAAAAAAGTAATTCTGCTGGCATTTTCTATTGACATTATTATTTAATCAAAACATCAATTAGGAAAAATCAACATCTTCATTATGGGGTAGAAAACATCAATTTTGTTGATGTTTTATAATTTCAGTATATAGATGCTAAGTGTGTTTTGTCAGGTTTTTGGCCAAGTATTTCATTAGAGCCAAATTTTCATAGGTGGTTATTAAAATATTTTGAGCCAGGTATGGTGGCACACACCTTTATTGCCAGTACTTGGGAGGCTGAGGCAGGTAGACCTCTGTGAGTTCAAGGCCAGCTTGGGCTACATTGTGAGTTCAAGGACAGCCAGAGCTACATAGTTAAGACTTTGTCTCAAAAAAAAAAATAAAATAAAATTTATGATATCTTAGTTTCCACTGATAGTATCTTAACATGAATTTTATTTGGTGCTGATGGTATACTTCATAGCTCTGATAGTCTGGCT
>NW_023505859.1:0-62023 GCF_004664715.2 Peromyscus leucopus | reverse complement strand
GGACTGGTGTCAAAACAGTGCTCAGCTCTCAAAAATAAAACTAAAATAAAAAAATAGCATTTTCAGAAGAGTGTCAAAAAAATCTCATAATTCAGGAATCACTATTGACAGAGTTGTGCTTAATTAACACATTTTCCCTTGTGTTCACTCTTTGCTAAACATTGCTTTGGGAATACACTACTCTACTAATGATTTAGCGAGTATAACAGTTGCATGGAGTTGGAAATGAACTCAAAATATTTAAAAACTGGGCATAAATTTGTCTTCATTCATTAGGAAATATGTAATTGATAATTTGCCTGCACCTTTGCATGAACTGTACAATTATTCCATAGGAATAGGGTTATTTTGAGATGAGCAAATTGTTATGCCCAGATTGTGACCCCCCAAAGAGACCACCGTAGACCTTTGGATATCCAGAATGCAACAGCAAGGTTTATTCTGCAGATACAAGTCTAGACAGGGACTCATTCCTACACCCAATACAGTGAGGCAGGGAGGAGTGCCTCTTTCTTGGGGAAGTTAGTTTTTATAGGCAAAACCCATAAAATTTCTTAGAGGGGAGGGGGTTAGTACGGGTCCATCCTTGATTGGTCAAGTTTTTCCCGGGCCTGGACTTTATCTTATTTTAGCTTGTCTGTTTGCCTTGTCAGGAGTTTTACAACTTCTCTCCGGGGTCAGGTCTTGTTATCTCTGGAGAGGGGCATCTCGTGGTTAATTGGTTACCATCAGACATCCTGACTCTGTTCTTTTGTTCCTGGGGCTGGCGCCATCATTTCTGGGGACTTGAAACTGGCCTGGCCTAAATCACAGTCCCCAAAGCCCCCACTGAAGACTTTAGGTACAGAATGCAAAAGTAAGGTGTTTTCTAAGTCTCCAGGGAGGCTCTCCCAAATCTCTCACTCACAGCAGGGAGGTGGGGAGAAGGAGCCTCCCCTTTCTTTATGAGGCTAGTTCTTAAAGGCACAGACCATATAATTTATTTTAACCCACCTCCCTTTTTAGTCTTTTGGTCGAATATCCTGACTCTTTTCCAAAGTCCCTGTAGCAGATACAGCCACCTGGGGAAAAGGGGTCTAAGTTCTTATCTACACTTAGGAATTCTGGTTTAAGCTTCTCTTTGTCTGTAGGGGATAGAGTGGGGGGTTTTACTGAGGTATCACATTTCCCCCCTTTCTTTGTTCCTAGAGGGGCTCAATCATGAGCCCCTAACTTGCTCTAATTCAAGAGATTCCCATGTTCTCACTTCGGGGTCTGCATATGACTCGTATTCAGTGGTCTTGACTTGTGTATAACCCCATTGTACCATGAGTTATATGCTGCCTAGCCTCTGTTTTATAAATTGTACTAGTCTGTTAAGTATATAGGGCCTGAGTAAGATAATGAGGATCACAGTGGGCCCTATTAGACTTGCCTCTATGTTAGGGAGCTTTTTTTGACCCAGCATTTCAGCCTTACTGAAAAGGCAAAATGGACGAAGTGTTTTCTTCTGGAACTGCTTCAAGCTGGCACTGGGGCGCAGTTGTCGGGCAGGGGGCAGAAAGTTGAAATGCTGGTCAAAGACTGGGCAAGGGGCATTTGTCAGAAGCATGTAGCTGCCCGACCCCATAGGGACAGGGAAGAATCATGTTAGCTGGGCTGGTCCACGTCAGCTTTTAGCAAGTCTGGAGCTCACAGTCGTCTGGAGCAATGTAGTCAGCAACTGAAGCTTGGAGGTGACTGCCAGCCAAGTGGAGATCTGTTGAGACAAATTTAAACTAGAAACAGAAGTTAAAATTTATGAACTTATTTGGAACCCCTAGGTCCATATCTTTAGTAATGGGAAAAGCACTAGTCCCAAAACCATGAGAGAGGAAAATATTATCTTTAGGAATACTTATCTGGGGTCCTTCCGAGACCTCTGTGAAGTGGATCTAGGTTTAATGACTCTTTTGATCCTTTGAAGCCTACTTACAAAATGACATAAAAGTTTTAGATACGTTAGTATTACTAATCTGTACTGAAATCCATATTGTAATGGGTATCTGTAAAACAGCAGAAGTGGATTCATACCTTTGAGTCCCAACAAGAGCTACAGATTTGGGTTAAAAGCTTGTGCATTTTTCTTCTGTCCAGAAAGTCAGGTATAAATTGGACAGAGATTTTTGGCCTCATGAGAAGCTCTTTTAGGTTTATATTTACATATATTTAGATGACATCTAAAATAAATTCAAAATGTTGAGCTTGTAACTGAACAATAAGTAGTCATTGCTCTACCAGCTCATCAGGGCTCCTAAATGTTAAGCTCTGAACCATAGAACAAGAGAGTAATCTGAAACATATTTTATCTTAAATTATTTTTTTTTTTTGAGATCATCAAAGCTTAGAAGTTTTTTTTATCCTAAAAGTGAACTAACAAGCTAGTTATCTCCTTGCAGAAGGATCTGGTTGATGCTCTCATGCTGACAAAGTTAGAGCTAGCCTAGCCACCAGTACTATCAGAAATCTGAGAAGGATAATATCTGAGTGCAGACCAAGAAGCTTCCAATCCTATAAATTACAGGGACCAATCCCTACCCAGGTCTCTAGAGCGTTGGAGGCACCAGTCAGAACAGCATCAATCTTCTTTCACCATCCGGCCCATTACGATCCTGTTTCCTGACTTCAGCACCAGCAGTTCCATCACAAGCTTCCCATCAGTTCCTTTATCAGGCTCTAATGTGACCATCATTTTTTCATCAGGCTGGGGGATGCTTTGGAAGAGACAATGTTGCTCCCAGATGAACTGTCCAGTCAATTTGATATCTACATCTACCTGGCCAACCCTGGTGACATTATCTTTGATGTGGTAGGGAAGACATTCAGATATCAAGGGGTCCTCATTTAGATTTACCAGGTAGGGAGTCTTTTACAGTACAGTACCATCTTCTCGGACAGCCATGTCCATCTTAGCCAGCAATGTTTCTCTCTCCATTCTGAGGGCTTTTGTCTTAGGAGGCTTTTTTTTTTTTAAGTCTCATTTATCTTGGCAATAATCTTTTTCGTCTCCTGTAGCCTCTCTATGGCCTCCTCAGGCCCAACCTTGGGCGCAGCACTAGGGGAGAAGGAGGGCTCCAGCTCCCCATTGTGTGGAGGAGGAGACTAGGGTGAAGCTGGGGTGGGAGGAGATGATACCACTGACAGAGCATCTCTAGGACTGTTCTCTTTTACCTTTAGACCTCTTAGGGCAGAGGCTGAGAGTCCCTGAGCCATCAGCAGCTCCCAAAAATGCGCCACCTCCTTCTGCAGCTCTCAGGTAAGCCAGGCATTGGGGCATCTTGCCCTGTGGTCAGTGTAGCCATGATCCAGGCAGAGACGTTGTGGTGCCTTGTATGTAATCTTCTTTGGAGACCTTGGGTCACTGCTAGGATTGGAAGCCTGTCTGATATAATAAGCTTTTAGATCAACATTTAAATGCCATATTCTGCAGATCTCTGAAGTATGAGGGCTGTCCAAGTGTATCTGAATAGACAAACTTTGATTCTAGTTACTTGTTTCAAGCTCAACCCTGAAAACATATGCAAAGGACTGAGTAAATAAGTAAACATATCCCTGTAATATTATATCAGTATTTATTTATCCTGATTATAATTTTAAAAAAAACTCAATTATTTATGACTGACTATTTATGTTTTTTAATAGTCTACAAAAGTAGCCTAAAAACAATGTTTTTAAGTTGAAGCTCTTCTAGCATCAAATACAGGTTCAGTAAAGAAACCAAAATAAAATATCATTATATAACATTCTGAAGCCTGAACATACCTTGGGTAAGAAGAAACATTTTTTAAGCCATTGGTTTTTAATTATAAAAACTGTTTTTAAAAGATTAAGATCTCTCAAATGTCTTTTGTAATATCAGCAATAAAATATTATTATAATTTTTTTTAAGGGGGAGAAAACATGGCATAAATTACAAAGTTTAGCTGCCAGAGCAAGGTATATTCCTGTGTAAAAAAGCATTTAGGTGCAGCTTTAATATTAATCAAATAAACATATGTTGCCATCTATTTAAATTTTCTAGAAACTTGCTGTTGAACACTTGGTAAAGACATAAGTACTTAGGTGTTAACTCAAGTAGATCTTTATAACCTTAGTAAAAGATGGCTGCCAGCCACATGGCTGCCCATGAGGTCACCAGCCAAGATGGAGGGAGCCACATGGTTGCTGTTTAAAGCTCATTTTTTTAAACAATAACTTGCACGCATACACACAGTTGGATCCAAGTTATATATATACATACATACAGTTAAAGCTTGCTTACATTTTCAAGTCACATACCTGTATACATACGCACATAAGCAGTTTGCAGAATCATTAGCCATTCTTAAGATGAAAACCAGTAAGAATTAACTTTTAAATTCAGTATTTGCAGGTATAAGAAACCATAACAAACAGTTTACATCACATCCCCTCTGACCTTCTACAACCTTCCATGTACCTTCAGTCCATTCCTTTGATCCCTCAAACATTTACGCTAGACAAATTCCATTTTTTTTCTTTAAAACAGAAACTCTTACCAAAGTCCTTCTTGTGATTTCCCTCAGTACTCTAGAATATATTGTAAAGTTACAATATTTTAAACAAGAACAGAAATACATGTATATATCATAACAAGAATAACTCTGAATTTGCATCAGCACTATACCATAAATAAGAAACTGTTGGTTAAACTTATAACATAGCTGTGGTAGCTTATCAATCATAGGCAGTGACATTTTATTCTTGGAGCCAGGCCTTTATAATTTATTTTAATAGCTTGCATTTTATATAAAATCTTTATATCTTAGACCCTATATAAACCTTATTTAAATTTTATAATTTATTTAAACTTTTTTCTTAACCAACAATAATTTGAAACTAATTTTTTAAAATGATGGCAAGTATTTGTAACACATTGAACTCAAATGACCAAAACCCATGTAAATTTTTGTTTTTCCTGTGGAAACAAAAGCATAATTTTCCTAGTATCTTGAACTGGTAACCTTTTTTTTTTTTTTTTTTTTTTTTAAGCAATATCAAGCCAGAGAAGGGTTAACAAGAGAAATTCCTGGCTGGCAGAAGAAACCTTGAAGTTATCACAGTAAAGGAAGGGAGGGGGAGCAGTGGTCATAAAGTATGTCCTTGGCTGCCAGTGTTCCTGAAAAAAAAGTTTTTGTTAACTCCTCTGACTAAAGTCAGATTCTCTGTTCAGTGTTCACACAGTTGTCAGTTGCAGGCAGCCATTGTCCTGTCCAGAGCAGGACATGAGAATCTTAGCCCGCCTGTACCGAGAGCACGCACCCCCACCCTCGTGAGAGCAGCCAGCTGCCTGCAGTCCTGATAGCAAGAGAGCTAGGGAGGGAGGGAGGTGAGTAGCAGAAACAGATGACCTTTACACAGACAATTCAAGTACCAGCACATCAGCACTGAGATGATGATGGCCTCATTCACAGCAAGCAAGCCCCTCGATTGCGGCTCGCACATCCTTCTGGTGGGCTAGGCAAAGGTCTAGTGGAGAAGAAGGGGACTGTCCCATAGCGTCCGTCACAGTCAAGTCAACAATGAGAACAGTTAACACATTACACACAAGACCAAGGGCACACGAAAGAAAAACTTTGCCCCAACGAAACAACCAACAAAGCTCCAAGAACAATGACAGCCTGATGTGCTCTGTGGAGAGTGACCCTCCAGTCTCAATCACACCAAAAACAATCCAGACTTGAGGATCTCTGTCCTTGATCAAACAGACATCAGGGGGCTTTCACATCCCTGTCAGTCAAACATGTACCTTATTTCTTGGAAGAGAAACAGAGTGTAAAGTAACAATGACCACAATAAAACATACAAAAAAAACCCACAAAATGGCTCTAACAAATTCCCGGGACAAAATACAAAGTGGCACTTTTTCCCACCATGGGAAAGGTACCCAAAGATGCTCCTCTCCTAAGCACTCCCTGGAGGAGACTCCAAAATGGTCACCTCTGAGGTGGCCCCAAATGGCTCGGGACTAGGGGGTCCCTTGCCCAAATGAGGGAATGAGACGTCTCTCTTTCCCTCCCAGGATCACTGTCCGGACACGTCTGTCCCAGTGAGAGCCTGCAAAGTACAAATCGAGCCTGCAAAGTACAAATCCTTCGAAGTACAAATCAGTCGACCGGCGCAAAACATAACGAGACAAGACAGAGACAGAGACAAGACAGAGAGCGCTCTTACCGGTAGATGTCAATAAACCTCTGGACCCTTGAAGGTCCCAGTGGGGTCTCTGGGGTTTCCCGGCCAATGCACCAAATGTTATGCACAGATTGTGACCCCCCAAAGAGACCACCAGGGATCTTGGATGTCCAGAATGCAACAGCAAGGTTTATTCTGCAGATACAAGTCTAGACAGGGACTCATTCCTACACCCAATACAGTGAGGCAGGGAGGAGTGCCTCTTTCTTGGGGAAGTTAGTTTTTATAGGCAAAACCCATAAAATTTCTTAGAGGGGAGGGGGTTAGTACGGGTCCATCCTTGATTGGTCAAGTTTTTCCCGGGCCTGGACTTTACCTTATTTTATCTTATCTGTTTGCCCTGTCAGGAGTTTTACAACTCATCTCCGGGGTCTGGTCTTGTTATCTCTGGAGAGGGGCATCTCGTGGTTAATTGGTTACCATCAGACATCCTGACTCTGTTCTTTTGTTCCTGGGGCTGGCGCCATCATTTCTGGGGACTTGAAACTGGCCTGGCCTGGATCACAGTCCCCAAAGCAGCCACTGAATACTTTAGGTACAGAATGCAAAAGTAAGGTGTTTTCTAAGTCTCCAGGGAGGCTCTTCCAAATCTCTCACTCACAGCAGGGAGGTGGGGAGGAGCCTCCCCTTTCTTTATGAGGCTAGTTCTTAAAGGCACAGACCATATAATTTATTTTAACCCACCTCCCTTTTTAGTCTTTTGGTCGAATATCCTGACTCTTTTCCAAAGTCCCTGTAGCAGATACAGCCACCTGGGGAAAAGGGGTCTAAGTTCTTATCTGCACTTAGGAATCCTGGTTTAAGCTTCTCTTTGTCTGTAGGGGATAGAGTGGGGGGGTTTTACTGAGGTATCACACAAATCTCTCACATTCATGAATGAGAATTGCTTCAAGTTCTAAGATACCCAAAAGGATACTAGGTGTGCTGAACAATCCTGACACTGACTGGAGCACAAATGTTTTTTCAACGACAACAGGAGCTGCAGTTTTACTGCTGAGACATTTCCTCTCTGCAAACAGCCAAAACCACTGGATGTCCTCTCCAGGAAAACCTCACTTCCTGCCCCACACAAGCAGCAATGCTCCTTGTGAATCTGCAAAACATCCCTCTAATAGTAATGATAACCTTGAAGTTGCCCCTACCATTACTAGAAAACATGTGGAAACAAGGGTTGTTCTCTGTCAACCCTTTCTCTCTGTCAGGACTCCCAAAGAAGCTGGAGACATGAAGAAGTCCGTTGGGATTCCCTTAGAAGCCAGAGGTGTGACTACTCTGTCAGAACTCCCTCAGAAGCTGTAGGAATGGTTGGTGTCAGGACTCTCAGAAACTGGAGGTATGATTGGTATGTTATAAATTCCTCAGAAGTTGAACTTGTGACTAGTCTATCAGGACTTTCCCAGAAGCTGGAGGTATGGCATGGTCTGTCACGCTGCTTTAAGAAGATGAGTAAACCAGACAACTCCCTTTGTTTTTTCTCCAGTTACATTTGTTTATAAAGTCATTACTTATCTTGCTTGGTGAGACATGGAAGAGATGCTATCAGTGCATTTTAAATGATTTTTCTCTCTGTTTAATAACTGCCCTGGATCACCTTAAGCATTCTTATCTAACACATGGATATAGAAGAGAGGAATGATGGACCACAGTGGCTGATGCCATCTCTTCTCCTGAAAGCAGATTGAGTGTCCTTCATGCTAGTGTCCATCAGACTGTGGTGCTATAGCTGGCCAGCTCGGCTAGGTCTTTGAATTTATAGAATCACTTCTCAAATGAAAATTAAGTCACTGTGGCTACTGTTCACTGCTTCATTTCCTGGCCACTGCACCATTGCTCAGGCAGAAGCCATTTTCCTGATTTTGAGTAGCCTATACTCCCTTCTCTCTGAAATATAGTCAGATTTCCTGAATTAGTATAATGGTCACACGGCTCAATTACTTTGAATTCACAGACACAGTTTCCTTTCCCCTTTGAATCTTTATTATCTTTTGCCTCATTCTAGTGTAAATGGCACCATTATGTAGCAAGTAATTTCTTTGAGTCTGGTATTGAATCACCATGGGATTTTACTACTAGCCAAACTCTGTGTAGCTTGCATAGGTGTGTCCAGGTTTTTAACTTAGAATCATCTACTGTCCTGAGTGACGTTAGCAAAAGAACTTGGAAATGGGTAAGAGGATTGTATAATCTTAGAAATTCAAAGAAAACTTGAACCATCTAATCTTAGAATTTCAAATATAATTGATAAGAAATATTATCTTGTATATACTGTGAAAATTACAGTATTAATTTGTGTGTGTGCATGTGAGTGGGCACATATGTGTAAATGTGTGTACATGCACCTTTATGAGTGTTTTAATAATCATTTTCCCTTCCCTGTCTCATTCTTATATGTCATTCTCCTGAGACAAACCCAAAACTTTTCCTTTATTAAAAAGAAACTGCTTTGTCATCATGATAATGCTCTTTCTAATCTGTTAAAGAAATGAGGGTTAAAAAATGCTTTTTGAAACACTTTGAAAAATTCCTTTTTGTGACCTTGCCCAAAATTTTCATATGCAAAATGGCTGTCATTGACAGATGATTAAAGCTTTAGGTTTTAAACAGAGTTTGATACCAGGTACACAGGAGGTAACATTTTATTTGAAACATAGCCTTTTTAAGGAGAGACAAAATACACCTATTGGGCAAATATTTTGTATAGGTAATTAAATAAACTTCATTTTTATTCTGTTATGACAGCAAGAGAAACATGCCTATTCATGGTAGGGTTTATTTGTTTATTTGAGTTTTAAAGTTTCCTTTAGTATAACAGTTTCCAACCATATTTTGGATGACTGTCAGGTCACATTATAGTATTGAATTATTTTAAATTAGTTTTAAACTAAATTATATTATTTGTTTTCCATTATAAAGGCAGCATTATAAGGTTTATTTTACTTTTAATTGTGTGTGTATTGTGTGTCTGCACATGGGTTTGTGCATAAGTTCAGAGACTAGAGTCCAGAAGAGGGCAATGGATCCCCTGGAGCTGGAGTTACAGGCAATTGTGAACTTCCAAATGTGGGTGCTGGGAACTAAACTTAGTCCTCTGCTAGAGTAGTAAATAAACACAACTAGTGAGTCATCTCTCTAGGCCTAAAGTTGTATTATAAATTAATGATTTCATCTTTCTCATTTATTGGGTGACTGGTTGATGGACTAATTCAATAAGGAGAGAGTAAATTGTTTGCATTAGGAATTAGGGATGGGAAGTCCTCTCAGGGGTCCAGGGCCTATTCTCTCCTGAATGTAGAAGAGGAAAATGGCCTGATCGTAATAGTCAACATCTTCATCAGAGCAGCCGTGATTCCTTGCCAGAAACTCCCATGAGATTGGTCCTGTTGGCTGTTGGTTGATGTTTCCTCTAGAAGAAGGAATAAAGAGGGGCCTCATACGATCTACCTCTTGCATCTCATGACTGTTTAAATATAATTCTGATCTAATTGCACTTGGACTTGTAGGCTTAGGAGGTGCCAGAACATAAATTTAAACACTTATTTCACTTATTTGTTTTATGTGCATGTGTACATGTGAAGAGCAGAGGACAACTTGATCTTTCTTTCCTCTCCTACTTGGGTTCATAGGTTCATCAGGGCATCATACTAGGATCACCAAGCTTGGGAGGCAAGTCCCTTTACCACCTAAGCCATTTCTCCAGCCCTGGTAGAAGAGCATATAAAGAGCAGGAGAGTAAATGAAGGTGGCATTCCATATACATAGCTATGAGAAAGTCATTAACCATTCTAGTGTTACAGCTACTTGGGGTCACCCACATTCCTATAAGTATCTCCTCATCCATCCCCGCTAAGTAAGCACAATAAACTCATTGTTTATCAAATTGAACCTTGATAGAACCATACTTTGGTTTGCTGTCAGTGCTTTATCAGAAGGGAGTACACATTGGTTTACATCTCCCTGGGGAAGGAGTCCTCAGAACACATGTGCACAAGTCATGAGTTTATTATGATCATTAGTACTTACTATTAGCATCAACACAGAAAGCACAATGATGGCAGTGCATTATCATATAATTTAATTAAAATAAATTACCATCTGTTTATTCACTGTCTGACCTCTACCTGACACAAGGCCCGAGGATGTATTAATGAGTCAGATGTGGTCTTTGCCTCAGAAGAATCCACTGGCCTTTGCAAGAAGATAAATGAGTGCAGTGTTAGTTGTATCTCAGAATGAGAGATATGTTGATGAGGATTTTAGACCACACTAAGGGATGCAGCTATCTCCTCATGACACACTGGGTCCAGACATTACAAGGTGAATCCAAGCTGGATCCTGTGTTGTGTATGCAAAGTTCCCAGGATGGAAATGAACAACTGCAGAAGTACAATTTCTGGAAAGCTCTATTCAGCTTCTTCAATTGTAGCAAAACTGAAGTCTAGAGAAGTTATAGGAGATAACTAGTTGCATGCAGAGATTTTAAAATTAATGTGAGACTAGGACTCATCACCCCTGCTGTGAGCTTGATTCACAGACTCAGCTGTCTGTTGTTTATTAATACTTCCATTAGATGCATGGAGACACTGATTAGTTCAAGCAAATATGGCCATTGTTTTATTCTGATATGGCAGACAGAGTATAAAAGGGAACCGGGGAAACGTTTCTTGAGAATTAGTGCAAAACAACTAAGGATCCAATTTTCTTTTGCTGAGGGTTGTCCTACCTGCCCAGCACATTCATGATCATGTAAATTGTTCATGGATCATGATTAATAGCCATTGACTGAAGTAATCTTGGAATACGCTCTTCCTAGGATCTTCCCAAATGACAGATTTATCTTCTCTGTGGTTTAAACTGGATGAAACCAGATGTAGTTTTGTTCTAGATAACTCATTCCAAGATACTCATCACTGCAAAACATTGGTGATAGCAAGTCAGAAAATCATTAAAATGGAAGTGGCTTTAAATACCCATATGTGCACATTAGTCATTTTTATTGAAAAGTATAAATGCCTATTTTAATTTTTAAAGCTTAAATAAATGAGCTGCTGTGCACCTTTAAAATGTAGTGCAGATAGACTTCTTATATACTTCATGCAGTAGTCCCCATTTTGAAAACTCTAATAAGCCATCACAGCAGATGTTACTGAAATTCTTTTCTACTCAGCAAATGTGTTGGAGCCTCATGCAAGTTTTTGTGTGTACCTGATGCTTCACTGTATTCCATGGGAATAGTGTGTTCTGGCCTGTTTAATCATTCACCTATTTAAGGTTATCTAGAATCTTTTGTAGACAGTCTTTCAGTCAACATGCTTTGCAGTCCCCTAGGGAAATGTCTACAGTTCATTTTCTGTTTAAATTTTATTATGCACTTACTGAAAAAAAACAAAACAAAACAAAAACATGAAACTGTTAAACTCTCCCTTGCCCCCAAACTTGAATATTTCCCCATTATCAGCATGTGATGCATTAGTTACAACTGCACAGCCTGTACTGACCTGTGATGCTCACACAAAGTCCACCATTTGCCTTATATGTGTGATGCTATGTATCTGCTACTTGTTGAATCAGAAAGAATGGTTTTGTACCCAAAGCTCCATTGTGCACCAATTTTTCTCTTCCTTCCCCTTCACCAGACTTTGTCAGATAATGCTATTTTTCAATGTTTCTGTAGCTTTTACATTCTAGGTGCCATACTGTTGCAATCATGTAGATGTTTCAGATTCATAAGATCTGATAAAAATAATTTATTTGTTGTTTTATCCTAGGTAAACTATTTTTAACCTTTTAAGTAAATACAGTGAACCTTCATTTGCTGTTTGAGGTTTTGTTTGTTTGTTTTCAAGACAGGCTTTCTCTGTGTAGCCCTAGCTGTCCTAGAACTTGTTCTGTAGACCTGGCTAGCCTGAACTCAGAGATTCACCTGCCTCTGCCTCTCAAGTGCAGATTAAAGTGGGATTAACAGCATGGGACACCACTAATGACTCCTTCATTTGATTTTGTGGATCAATTCTATTGATTCCTGTTTCTACTTCAACTGATTTTCTGCTCTAATTATTTCTTCTGTTGCTCTGGGTTTAATCTTTGTTGTGGTTTCCTATAGTGGAAATGCAGGTAATTGATTTGAGAACTCTTTTTAAAGTATATTCATTCATCTTCGTATATTTCACAAGGATTCCCATGGCTGCTAGAGGCCCGCTACTTTATTATATTGACTTAGTGTATTTGCATATGCCATGTCATTTCCACTCAATTTAAATTAAAAAAAAATCTTGATATTTTTTCTTTGGTCCATGTGCTACTTAGACATTTAATGTTTAATATCTGTGGGTCTTGGGATCACTCAGTGTTCCTATTATTGATGTCTAGTTTTAATTTATATATGTTCTAGAAGCAGATGCTATATACTTTTTCCTGGTTTAAATTTCTAAATAAGTAGGTCTGACCACTAATATGATCTGACTTGAAGAATACTTCATGAGTTTGAGGAAAATGTGTACTCCCCTGCTGTTTGATATGTAGTGTGTATGTTTTAAAATTATATCACAATCAATAGCTATAAATTATTTCTTAGCTGGTAGATGCTAATTGCATCACAGTTGAATGATAATGAGTATATGATAGTCTGTAGAAGTTAGAATGACCCAGTTGACTGGAATTCTTGTTGATTTAACTAGTTTCTTCCTGTGGTTTTTCTTGCTCACTTTTTTTCTGATATGGATATTTATATCTGGAACTCTTATTACAGATTTATCCACCTTTCCTGAAATTCTGTTACTTTGAGGTTATGTAGCCTGGCACGTTCTTGTAAAGCAACTTAAGGATTGTGACATTGTAATGTTTTCCATGGGAGGGGCCTTCTTGATTACTCGATTATCCCTGAATGTTTGATGTCTGTTTTTTCTGAGATTGATATAGATACTGTTGTTTTCTTTGAATTGGGGATTGCAGGGCACACTTTCCCACTGATATTTTGATAATATCTCAGTAGTTGTATTTAAATTGCCTTTCCTATAAACAAACAGTTGAATCTTGTTTCATGATCAACTCTGACAAACTCCTTTAACTAGTATGGTTAAGCCATAGATGTTCAAAGTAGTCATTAAGATAATTGGATTTGGCTCTATCTTTCCTCCTGCTTTTCTTGTCCCACATTTTTTGCCAGTTTTATTTTGTCTTTTTCTACAGTTAGTGATGTTACTTACTCTACACATTTCTATTATTTCCTTTATTCCCTCCTTAACATATCAGTTACGTTATTTTCATTATATTTAATGGCAGATCTTGCATTCATGGTAAACATTTACTTTCAATCCATGTGTATTTTTATTAGGTACTCTACTTACTATACAAGGAGTATGGGCCTTTGTGATAGCAAGTCATCTTCTTCCCTCCTGCCCACACCTTGTAATACTGCTGTCATTTCACTTAGAAATAAGGATCTATGCACACAATCATACATACACATATGACACTGATAGACATATACATAGCATGCATATACATAGCCATGCATACAAACCACATATCATAAATAGAGAACACACTACACATGTGCAGTACACACTACGTGCATGCCCATACTATGCACTACATACATATATGTATACCACAAACATACACTTATTTACAAATATACAACATATATACATTCTACACATCACATGTATAAACATATAAGACACCTATATACACATAAACCACACAAATACATACCATTCACATAAATCAATGGACCTATGGGAAACAGAAAATTTCAGATAGCATCACATAGGCATGTCTACCCGGAAAGAAGGTGGTATTATGAAGGGAAGCATATGGAAACTGATTAAAATATGAGGGCAGAGCACTTCTGAATGGGTCAGTGTTATGAGATAAGCCTAATGAGGCTTGATGACTATTTCTTCCATGTTAGGAAGCAGTGAGATTCCCTTGATGTATGAACAGGTATCCCCACCTTGTGACCAATCTGCTGAGGCCTGATTCAGGAGCTCCCAACCTCTGGAATGGTAAGGTGCATTTTCCTGTTGATTGTGGTAGTGTGTTTGCAGCATCCTGAACGGACCAGAAAGTGCACACATAATTTGCTTTTGGTTATTTTGTTTTTTGTTTTGTTTTGCTTTTTAGTTTAGTTTAATTTATTTATTCTTCTTTCATACATCTGGGCTGCAGCCTCCTCTCACTCCACTCCTTCAGTCCCCTCAGTCCACCTCCCCTCCCCCCTAGATCCACTGCTCCTCTATTTCCTTTCAGAAAAGAACATACCTCCCAGTGACATAAACCAAACTTGGCATAATATGCAATAAGACTAGGCATATACCATCCTATGAAGGCTGGACAAGGCATCCCTTTAGGAGGGAAAAGGTCCACAAACAGACAAAACAGTCAGAGATACCCTCACTCCCACTGTTAGGAGTCAATAAAATATCAAGCTAAGCACCCACAGCTTGTATGCAGAGTGCCTGGTGCAGAGCTATGCAGGCTCCATGGCTGTAGCTTCAGTCTCTGAGGCCCTGTGAGCACTGCTTAGTTGATTCTGTGGACTGTGTTCTCCTGGTATCCTTGACACCTCTGGCTCCTACCACCCTGCCTCTCCCTTTAGGGCAGTAGTTCTCAACCTGTGAGTTGCAACTGCTTTGGGGGTTGAACCACCCTTTCACAGGAGGCACATACCATGTGTTTACGTTACATTTCATAACAGTAGCAAATTTACGGTCATGAAGTGGCAATGGAAATAGTTTTGTGGTTGGGGATTACCACAACATGAGGAACTGCTTTAAAGGGTTGCAGCATTAGGACGTTTGAGAACCACTGATTTAGGAAATATACCCATTCTACTGGAAACTTGCAGCCTTCAAGCTTCTGAGTGTGGGATTTGCAGTCCTACAGTGAATTTAAGGGTATTTTTGGTTATCATGTGTCATCGGTTCTGTTGTTCTTTTCTCTCTTTATTCTACCTCAGCCTTTCCCATTATGCATATTATGATTTAGATAGTGGTTCTGCAGTTCATTGATAGTACATTCTGTTTTCAGCCTCTTTTCTTTCTTTGCTATTAAGTTTTCAGAATTTCTCTAGATCACAGATTCTTTTGTCTGCTCTTTATAGTAAGTGGATTCCCTCGTCAGATGTACACTTCATTTGCCATGGAGTGTTTTAGCCTCTGACATTTGTCTGTCTGCTCACACTGACATTTGTTCTTTCATGGTGATGAAATTAGTCTATTAGATCGCTCAGCCTGTTCATTGTATTTGTATTAAATTACCACCACAACGATTCCAAAATCTTCTTCATATCTACTTTTAATGTTAACTTGCTCATATTGTGCATTTATGTCTTGGTGTGCTTATAATGTTGTCTGTGAGAAATGGTATGTAGATAAAAGCTGCTACAAAAAGCCTGCAGTGAACTGGCAGGAGGTGGGGACACTCTAATTCTCTGCTAAGGCTCAGTACTTAGCCTGTGCCCTAGACTGTAAACCTCAGGACAGTTTGTTATCCATGTGTGACAGGAGGGTCACAGTGGCCTGAAATTGAGTGAATTCTATCTTGCAGTTGGGTGACTGGGGCTCTTAGACCTAGGTATTTCCTATCCATCTGCTCAGCTTGATTCTTTCTTTTTTCTTATTAAAAAAATCTTTTATTCATTTTGAATACCACAGATCCCCCTCTCATCATTCCTCCTGCTCACCCCAGCTTCCTTCCCCCAGTCCCCAGCCCCTCCTCCAAAAGGGTAAGACCTCCTACAGGGAGTCAGCAAAACCTGGTACATTTTAGGTGAGGTAGGACCAAGCCCCTCCCCCTGCATCAAGAGTGAGCGAAGAATCCCACCATAGGGAATGGGCTCCAAAAAGCCAGCTCATGCACCAGAGATAGATCCTGATCTCACTGTCAGAGGCCCCACAAACTACCCAAGCCACACCACCGAGGGAAGCAGAATTATATGAGCAAAGGTAGTCAAGATTATAATGGGAAAATCTACAGAGACAACTGAACCAAGCTCATAGGAACTCATGAACTTTAGGCTGACAGCTGTGGAACTTGGGATGGACTAGGACCTCTGCATATGTGAGACAGTTGTGTAACTTGGTCAACTTGATATTGAGAGTGTTGCAGGAGGTGGAATTCGATTAATGATTTCTCCTGAGGGCATGTCCCATTAAAGAGCATGCTCTGACCCTTCCAATAGCAGAAGCAGGAGAAGATTTTCCAATGATACTTAGTTTAGGAGTCTGGCAGTTTCTGGTCACATGTTTCATTATACTGTGGCCATTGACCTCACCCTGAAGCCCATGTGTCATACTTTTCCTGAGGCTTTTCTTTCTTCCTTTTCTTTAATTTCTTTATTGGGAGAGGGAGGACACAGGCTGATGAAAAGTTTATATTACTTTAAAATATTTTTAATTTAATTATTTTTTAAGAATCTCATATGTGAGTACTCTATATCATTTTCATTCCTTTATCTCCCTCCCAACTCTTGCTGTGTGCCCCTTTATAACTGAGAATTTCATAAAGGCATGTAATGAGCTTTGATTGTCTATCATCCCTTCCTCTCCAATTCCTCCCATAGACCCCCCCTTACTATTCCCAGGTATAATGGTTATCCTATTAGTGTGTGGGAAAACTGTTAAGTTACTGGCCATAGAAAGAATGCTACAGAGAATGTCAGAAATAAGAGTGAGAAACCATAAGCCGGCCTTCTCTGGACAAATCAATCCACATTGGCTCTGCTCAGAGCAATATTGGTCTCTAAAAAGGTGGGAGATAAGATGGGCATTACACAGCTCCTGTGTGAATCTCCCAGGCATGTGACAGTCATATCAACAGAGTATAGAGGACATAAATCTAGACAGTAGAAATACTTGTCTCCTTGGGAGTGATCTGAGAATACTCTTTGTTTGACTCTAAATTATTATTTTTAAATATATGTTTGGTTAGTTGGTTTCGTTTTTGGTTTTTTTGTTTTTTTTTTGGGGGGGGAGACAGGATTTCACTGTGTACTCCTGGCCTTCCTGGAACTACCTATGTAGACCAGGCTGGCCTCAAACTGGGAGAGATCCTCCTGCCTTTGCCTTATGAGTGCTGGGATTAAAGGTGTGTGCCACCACCACTGCCTGGCTGAGTCTTTATTATTTGTCATAACTGCCAACTTTCTAGTGATAGGAAAAAGTTTTCATTTGAAATATTAGCATTAAAAAATTAAAATTTCATGATGGAAACTTACCTTTCCATGTGTTTGCTTAGTTAAATATTTTGAATAGCACGATACTATAGTTTTTAACAGCTGTGATCCTGTAGCACAAATCCTTTCTCTTACTGGTTTCTAAGAGTGATCTTGGAAGGTCACTTACCCACTCTATCCCTCAGTTTCCTTTTACATAGTTTAGGGGTAGTTATATAAGTATTATGGTGAAGTTGTACAGCAGCATGACACATACCACACACTGGGGACTGGGTGCCTCATCAGTGACTGTTGTCACCGTTGAGTTCTAAATAAAATCAACTCAGGTTTGGCAATATTCGCCCTTTATGAATCCAGATCTCCTTCCTTCCCAGAGTAGCACTTACAGCTCACATCAGGACAAGGAAGATGCTCTAGCTTCAGTTACAGGATCGCTACAGAGACTTCTCTGCTGTTCACATATCAAAAGCCAGTGATAGATGTTTCTGCCTCTATATTTTCTATATGCCCAGTTCTTGGTCAACGCAAAACAGTCTTCCTATTTGTATGTGTGTGAGAGAGTTTATTGTGTTGATGTGTTTTGATCTTACTGATTTTCCTTTTCCTTCCCTCTTTTTGTTTGCTATAATAAAGAATAATTGCTTATATCCTTGTTTGAGATGAGATGGAAAGTAGACAGCTGTGCAGACAACTGCCGTCTCCTCCTCTGTGTTGAGTCTGATCAGATCCAGCAGGAAAGGCCAACCAAAGGGGAGGAGCTAATTTTGCGCCCTCATCCTCTTATTTCATCTTACATTTTTGTCCTGACTCAGACATTACCAGAGTTTGAACATTTATCTAACCAAATCACTTCAGATTTGTGGCCAAAGAGTAAAAGAAAAAATTCTCCAAAATTGAAATTTGGGCAGAGAAAATAATGATTTCCACAAGAAAGTTACTTATAAATGTGAGGGGGAAGAACAGTTGTACTTTTGAGAACAAAAGAGAGTTACCCAAAGACCATATATTTTACAGGTTTGTTTTTGTTTCTGAACATTAATTTATTTTTAATGTTTTGTATGAATATTTTGCTTGTATGAATGTCTATGCACCACATGCCTGTAGTGACTCTGAAGGTGGGAAGTGGGCATCAGATAACTTTGTACTAGAGTTACAGACAGGTGTGAACTGTCATGTAGATACTGAGAACTGAACTCAGGTTCCCCATAAGAGCAGAAAGTGCTCTGAACCATTGCATCATCTCCACAGTCCTTTCCTAGGGTTTTATGCTGCTCACTTACTTAAAGGTGTTAAATGTACATTTACAATTTTTTTTGGTTTATTTCATTTTATTTTATGTGTGTACATCATCATGAGTGTGCCTAAAGACCACAGAAGTCAGAACAGGGCATTAGGTCTTCTGGAACCAGACTTATATTGGCCATGAGACGCCATAGTTACTAGGAACCACATCTGTGTCTTCTGTAAGAGCAATATGCATTCTTACCCTTGAGTTATCTCTCCAGCCTCTAGAGGCAGTTTAACCTTACAAATTTATCATGATGACAAAAATCGATTTTTTAATCTAAATTTTTGCTGAGGTCCAATTATTTTTTAACTTCTCAAATATTTGATAGCAGAGACAACATGACTATACTTTCCTATTTTACTTCAGCACACATTTTGGAAGCATATGTTCAGTCTTGGGAATTTGTCTTAAAATGGAAATTATGAAATAACAGATTTGGGTCTATATTCAGAAGTGTTTTTGTTATTGATTAATTTTATAAATAATAATTTTAAATGCACATAAGATTAACCTATGATCTAGAGAGTATAGAGTAGACAAGGGAGGGTGTCCAAAGTAGGAACTATAACTGTTTTCATATAATGAAGAAGAACAAGCTGGGTATGTAGTGCTCGCTTTTGATCCCAGTTTTCTTGAGACAGTGGAAGTTGGATCTTTGGAAGTTCAAATCCAGCCTGGACTATGTAGAAATCCAGGCCAGCCAAGATTATGTAGTGACTCTCTGTTTCAAAAAATAAAAAACAAACAAAAAAAAAACCCAAACAAAGAAAATGAGCAATTTAAGGGTTGTTATAATAAAAATATTTAGAATGCATTAACTTGTAGCATAGATTCTAATTGGTCATAATAGTAAAAACCCAGAGTCATCAGGGTGAAAGCTGTTACCTCTAGGAATCCTCAGACTGAAAAAGGCCAAGCTCCTGTCCCTACCCTACCTTATCACTTCCTCTCTCTGCCCAGCCATATCACTTCCTATTTCCTCCTCCCAAGTGCTGGGATTAAAGGTGTGCTACCACTGCCTGTCCTCTAGTGGCTAGCTCTGTACTCTGATCTCTGGGCAAGCTTTATTTGTTAGAGCACAAACAAAATATCATCACGTTAGCTATCTCAGTATTTGTAACTGTTTTAGAGTGTAGCTAATATTATGTCTACTTAGTAATGACAAAAGGAGGCTTGTTCCACATAAATGGGTAAGGACAGAACTAAGATTATGCACAAGCATTTTTGTTCTAGAGCCATCACTTCAGACACCTGCCACTATGTTGCTTCTCCTGTAAAAAGAGGGACATTTCAGACAGATTTCACATTTCTCATACATGGATATACAGAATTATGATTTTTGGAGACTTAAAAGTATGCTCCAGAAAAGTTTTTATTTGGGATAGTGACAGGGTACAGGTTTCAGAGGCCACACCTAAAAGGGATATGTGGGTATAATCATGGAATAAGGAATGTCAAGAAATGAAAGGATCTGATGAGATTCCCCCAAAAGCCACTGGAAGAACACAATGTTTAATGCGGCAAATTAGAGGTACAAGGATAGAGACAAGAAGTGAATGGAAATATAGTAAGGATGAAGAGTAGGTAAGGTGTGAGGACACAGTGCATGTGATGGATGAGGTTGTCCAGTGTGGCTCCCAGGTGCATAAGGCAATCAGCCAGACAGCATTAGTACCACAGCCAGAATACATGAAGAAAGTTATTGTGGGATGTCATTCAGTATGCTGTGAATATGTGTTGCTCTGATTGGTTGATACATAAATTGTTGATTGGCCAGTAGCCAGGTAGGAAGTATAGGCAGGGCAAGCAGACAAGGAGAATTCTGGGAAGAGGAAAGCTGAGTCAGGAGTCGCCAGCCAGACACAGAGGGAGCAAGATGTCAAGGCAGAACTGAGAAAAGGTACCAAGTCACATGGCTAATCATAAATAAGAGTTATGGGTGAAATTAAGTGTAAGAGCTAGTCAGTAATAAGTAGGACCTAATAGCCGAGCAGTTATAATTAATAATAAGCTTCTGAGTGATTATTTTTATAAGCGGGCTACAGAACTGCAGGGATGGGCAGCACACGGAAAAATTTTCAGCTACAGAAAGTGGCTTTCCAGTCAATGTTTCCATGTCTCTGGGGGTTTTAGATCAGAGATTTACCCATAGCAAATGGGTCAGAAATCATTTCACTCTCATAGTCCTCTTTGAGAGAAGTGTGTGGATTTGTGAAACCACAAGCTATTGAGATCCACTTTCTAGTAAGATCAAACACTAAATGGCTTCATGTCAAGGTATAAATGAAGATCACATTGACTGCTATCTGATACAGTGGGAGTTCCTCTGGGACTTATGTGTTGGTAAACAATAAGCTTAGACAAGAAATGTGGAACTGAGGAGGAAGGAAAGCTGAATAGCTATTTTTGCAAGCTTTCCTTCTGATTTGTGATCCTCTGTCAACATGAATCTTGGCATTACAATCACTACCAAAGACACATCCATGGCCATGATCTCTGCTGTAAAATAGTGTGCTGTGGGATGTCTTTCTGTATGCTATGAATATGTGTTGCTCCCATTGGTTAATAAATAAAGCTGCATTGGCCTATGACAGGGCAGAATGAAGCCAGGTGGGAAATCCAAGAGAGAGAGAGAGAGAGAGAGAGAGACAGAGACAGAGACAGAGACAGAGACAGAGTCAGGGAGACGCTCCAAGCTGCTGCCAGGAGAAGCAAAATGTGAGAGAACAGGTAATGCCATGAAGTCACGTGGCAAAACATAGATTAATAAGAATGGGTTGAATTAAGTTATAAGATCTAGCTAGCCAGAAGCCTGAGGCATAGACCAAAGAGTTTGTAATTAATATAAACCTCTGTGTGTTTATTTGGAACTGAACTGTGGTGCTGTATTTGTAATCTAAGAAATAAAGCTTGCCTGAAGACCAGAGGACAGAGCCAGCCACAGAGTTAGCCACAGAGGTCAGCCAGTAAGGACACAGACCTTTAATTCTAGCACTTGGGAGGCAGAGGCAGAGATCCGAATGGATTTATATAAGTTCAAGGCCACACTGAGCTACATGAGATTAATCCAGTCTAAAAAAGAAACAGAGTCATGAAGTGGTGGCACACATCGTTAATTCTAGAACTTGGGATCACACACATTTAATCCCAGCACTATGAAGGTTGAAACAGGAAGTGATATGGCTGGGCAGAGATAGGAATATAAAGCAGGAGACAGGAATTCATGCTCTTGCAGAGGCTCTGTCAGTCTGAGGATTTGGTGAGGTAAGTGGTGGTAGCTATGGCTTGCTCTGCTTCTGGTCTTTCAGCTTTCACCCTGATAAATGGCTCTGTAGGACTGTGCAGGACAGCAACATCCACCTACAATAGTGCATTTGTGTTTCATGTTATCCTGAGCTCCATCTGGTCCAAAATAATGCTGCATAATCTTTTATTTTCCCTTATTTTTCATGTTTATTACAATTTGTAGGCATCCATCGTTAAACATTTCACGCAAACATTTTGTTCTACACTTTCTGGCTACAGAAGCAAGCAAGCAACACCCACCACCACCACCACAGCCTGAAGTTCTGCTGTTCATCTAGCCCGTGCAAACAGGTGAGGAAGGAGGTTGAGACTCCCTCTACACTCCTGGCATTCCACACTATTGCACTTAGCTGTCTTCTTTAAAATGCATATGCTTATGAGAATGCTGCATAATCTTAAGCTGTGTATCTCATTGCTCTCTGATGATTAACATGTATTTCCACCCAGTTCTCTTCCCTGTCTTTCAGACGCATATACACACACTACTGATGATGTAATTCTCAGACAGGTAATAGGCTACTCAAAATTAAACATTCAGTGATTGGTGTCACTTATATTCTTCAGTAGTCAGATGAAGCTCTGTTCCCCATTTCTCAAATCACTATTGGGTCGTTCCTCTGTTTCTCCCTTACTCAGACATAAAACTGCTTCTGATTGAATTCTACCTTCTGTCCTTAAAATCAGTTTGTATTTCAACTCTCCTTGTCATCTCCACTGTTTCCCTGCTTCATGCTTTTCTGATGAAATTATCATAGCTTTCAACCTTGCATCTTATCTAAATGCACATCTATCTTGTTTCTTACATGGTTGCTGGAGTCACTCTTCTAAAAAAATGACAGCACACTGCTCCTTTAATGAAACACTCCAGTGCCTTTCACTTCCTTCCTCACAGATGTCTGTATCACTATTAAAATGCCCAAGCTTCTATGGTTCCTCATGCCTTCTAAAATTTCTTTTATGTTCTTCAAGTCAACCCTGTCTCTTTATCTGGCTTGACTCCATCAGACAGGACTGACATTCCTGCTTCAGGGCCTTTCATGTACAGTTTAATCTGTCTAGGGTAACAGTTCATAGCTACTTCTGTGACTGTTCCCTTAGGTCCAATGAGTTCATCAGGTCCTGAATTGAGGCATTCCAACTATTTGCTTCAAGATTAAACCCTCTGTCTTCCTTCTCTGCTTTAATATTCTGCCTTAGTTTCTGATGCAACTTGAGATGTATAAATAGCCATGAAAAATTAAATTTGGAGGACCTGCTCAGAGATCTGCATTATAAACAATTTCATCTTTGTAAGGACATCATAGAGTGTATTATTTAATTCAAGATGGCTGAAGCACCACTGGGGTGTATGGTATATTGTACCAGCATCATAAGTGTGCTTGATCATTAAGGTAAATAGCATTACTCAGCCCACGACTGCATTTTTTGAGTGTCTGATTTAGTTTATGGCACACTAGAATATTAGCACCATAGAGGCCGGTTTATGTTTTCTTCTGATGACAAACAGAGATAGATACATAAAGTACTTAAAAAATATTTTTTTTCTACAAATGAAAGGTTATTCATTTTGTACTTAAGAACTGACCTTTATAACTTTGAAAGATGCATGAATAAGATTTTTAGCCGGGTGTTGGTGGCACACACCTTTAATCCCAGCACTCAGGAGGCAGAGGCAGGTAGATCTCTGTGAGTTCGAGGCCAGCCTGGTCTCCAAAGCTACACAGAAAAACCCTGTCTCGAAAAACAAAACAAAAAAAAAAGATTTTTAAGAAACTTGATCACAGAATAATTTCTGTGATTATATTGGACTCACAGAAAAAAAAAAAACTATGTATGTCAAAACGTTAGTGTTGCAAAATATGAATTAGTGAATTTATTTACATAACATTTTAAATAATACAAATGACATTTTATCTCATTGCTGAATTCTCTTCCTCTTTAGATTTATGATAATTTCTATTCTGAAGTTTTCCTGTGTTCCAGACAGATGATGGCTGGGACAAAGCTCTCCCATTTACATCCTCCAAGTAAACACATAGAGGCTTATATTAATTATAACTGCTTCGCCATTAGGTCAGACTTATTACTGACTAGCTCTTACACTTAATTTAACCAATAATTCTTATTTATGTTTAGCCACGTGGCTTGGTATCTTTTCTCAGTTCTGCCTTGTCATCTTGCTTCCTCTGTTTCTGGCTGGTGACTCCTTACTCAGCCTTCCTCTTCCCAGAATTCTTCTCATCTGCTCATCCTGCCTGTACTTCCTGCCTGGCTACTGGCCAATCAGCATTTTTTTTTAATCAACCAGAGTAACACATATTCACAGCATACAGAATGACATCCATTGCATTTCCCCTTTTCTGTCTAATCAAAAAGGAAGGTTTTAACTTTAACATAGTAAAATTATATATAACAAAACAGTTATCAAGCAAGAACTACAGTTGTAATATCTAGTCTATTTGTATTTGGCAAAATCAAAGAAAATATTCTATCTATCCTATATTTATGAGTCTAAAATTTCATATCTTTTATCATAATGAAGGAAAATTATAACTATCTAGTTTTCAAATACACCAAAGACCCTAGAAGGATATAATATTACCTAAGTAAACTGGAAATGCATTGCAACTAACTTCCAAAATTCTGGAAATGACAGAGACAGTTGCCTGCCTGGACAGTCATCCAAAGTTCCTCTGCAACGTTGGGGCACCTATCTTCAGCCTATAGGTCTAGAATCCTTCAGTCACTTCTCTCTGTGTCCTGTAGAATATCTGGCAGTCTCCTTTGAAGCAGGAACTTGAAGGACCATCTCGCCTTGCAAAGTTCAGTGCTCACCTTCCTATGGGTCCTGCATATCAAGTGAATACAACATTTTTTCAAGCAGTCCAGGAAAGAACAATTTCTTGCCCAAATGGCTATTTTTGCAAGATAAATTCCATATGCAGTGTCTTCCATGCCTATCTTCCTCTTTGAAGTAAATCAGTGCTGCCAGGAGGAGACATGTCTCTTGCCCAGGAAAGTCTAAGTTTTTAAAACATTTTAAATGCCATATTTTGTAGGTCTTCTAAATGCTTGAAGATTACCTACCTAATTAAAATATATATCTAGAAAACTTAACTAACATGACTATACGTTTGATTATCATAGATGACAAATTTTTAATCTGTATTTCTCAATTATACACTACAATTTAAAATAAGTTGCATGAACAAAATACTTTAAACAAGAGTAGAAATATACATACAATATAACAAAATTAACTTTAAATTTGTATCAATAAACTAAAATCCATAGTAATGTAAAACATTTTAAACAAGTTGTTGCTCTGTAAATTAGATTCAGTAATCTACCCTTTTATGCTATGATAGCTATATCCTATATTTCTATATCAAATTCCCATTCCTTCTTTTAGAAAGAGATTGACTATGACCAATAACAATTGTAACCAACAACCTAAACAAAGACAAACATCCATAATCCATTTTTTGGGAATGTGGGCATAATATTCTAGGCTACTTCCTGCTGATAAATGGTGTTGGGGATCTTGAGAAAATTCAAGATAATGGTTAAGTCCTGGGAAGACAGGCTATAACCTTTGTTGATAGGTACCATCTTTTAAGGTTCAGGAAGTCTGGCTTGATCAAATCTGATCCATCTTAACCTGGAACAAATCTGTAGCCTCTAACTTCCTGTGGAAACAAAAGCAGAGCCTTCTTTCCAAAGCAACATATCCTTAGATCAAAATTTTGAAGTCAAGATATCTTTAAAATATACACATTGGTTTAACTGAGCAGCCTTTACAATCAATGTCTCCCTGCAGCTAAAAATCACAAAGAAAATATAATCCAGATTCTCTGCATAATATCCATCTTTACATGTTTTTTATATTATCTTTACTGCCTCTATAAAGGCTTTATTTTTTAAACAATTTCTTTATATAACTATCTATATTCATTTTCTTCTCTCTTCCAAACCTACATACATTTTCACACACACTGTAAACTATTTAAAGTATTATTCCATCTGTATCTCTCTTATTGTGAATCTATTGCTTTAAACTGCAGTGGCTAGTACTGAAGTAGCAGCCTTGGCTGCTGACTCTTCCCACTTCATCTTCCCAATATAGCAGTGGTACATTTACCACCTGCTCTGGGAGCCATGCGTACCACCAAATCTTAGAAGCAGTGGATCTATACCTCCATCAAAGCAGCATGTATCCCAGAAACCATTTTTTTCTGTACTAGCAAAAGCTAAATGCACCATGCAGCATACTACGCAGCTTGGAGACACCTCTGTGTACCACAGCAGGTGACTGTTCAGGAAGCTGGCTGTTTCTGTCATAACTCACATTTTTTGGAAGTCACTTGTTTGCACTTCCTGTTTTACTAAGTAGTATTATTTCCTTCTTGAGGCTCTGAGGAAGTTGAAGATTCAATAGTTATAATTTTCCTTGGTTATGATAAAAGATAAGATAGATATAAAACCTTAGACTCACAAATATAGGATAAATAGAATATTTTCTTTGAATTTGCCAAATATAAATAGACAAAATATTGTAACTGTAATTCTTCCTTGATAACTCTTTTGTTATATGTAATTTTACTAGATTAAAGTTAAAAACTTCCTTTTGTTTAGACAGAAAAGGGGAAGTGATGGAGAATGTCTTTCTGTTTGCCATGAATATGTGTTGCTCTGATTGATTGATAAAGCAGTTTGGCCTATGGAAATGCAGTTTAGAGGCAGGCAGGAAATCCAAACAGAGAGATAGGAAGAAGGTGGAGAGAGGTGCCAGCCACCACCAAATGAACCACATGCCAGCAGACAGGTAAGCCATGGCCACGTGGCAACTTACAGATTAATAGAAATGGGTTAATTTGAGATATAAGAGCTGTCTAGTAAGCTTGAGCCATAGGTCATGGCCATAAGTTTATAAATAATATAAGCTTCTGGGTAAATATTTTATAAGCCAGCCATGGGATTGCAGGGGCCTGGCAGACTGGAGAAACGTTCTGACTACAATAATTTATAAATGTAATGAAACAAAAAGCTTTCAGTCTGAAAATAAATGACTAACAATTAATATAGCTTTACAGAATGATCCTCCACTGGCCATCCACAGGTGTCTGATCTGCTGCATGTCTCTGAATGTGAATATGTTTAATATTGAACATAGGTGAAGAGAGAAAGCTCTGGGCTCTGGTGCATCATTGAAGCCTCAAGTGGAGCCTGGGAGAGCTTTGTGTAAAACACTGTCTAGATACCAAAAGGAAAAGTCCTTGTCATCTGCTGTTAGCTTAAAAGAAGTGGTCAATCTTTCATTTTACCATCAGTCAATGGAATCTTTTAAAGAGAATTTTCCTGGAACAAAGAAAACGGTTGAGCAAATCTCAACATTTGTCACTTTGCATTAAATTGTAAAACAGAAAAAGAGAGAAAGATGGTGCCCTACTGCTTTGTTCTCATAGTTATACTCTCATGAATAATAACTGGTGTGGTTTTCTCTTTTCGTTTGCTTGCTTTATTTATTTTTCTGAAGACAGGATTTCTTTGTTCAGCCTTGCCCATCCTAGAACTAGCTCTGAAGACCAGGTTGTCCTCAAACTCACAGAGATCCACTTCCCTCTGTCTCCCAATGGCTGAGTTTAAAAGTGCACCACCACCACCAGGCAAAAACTGATGTTTAAACATATTTTATTACCTATGATGTGGCACCTTTTGTAGCCTTGAGGCAGGGGGAAGAGCTTGGACTTGCCTCTACTGAATGTGCCTCCCTATGGGAGGCCTTGCCTTCTTGTGGGTGGGAGTGGGGGGTGGGTTGGGAGGGGGAGGCTGGGGGGTCAGGAGGAGGGAAGAGGGGGATCTGTGATTGGTGTGTATAATGAATGAAAAATTTTTAATAATAAAAATTTTATTTTTTTGTATATATATATATATATGCATGTATTCTATGTTCATGTTATATATGCATGTGTTCTGTGTGTGTGTGTGTGTGTGTGTGTGTGTGTGTGTACGTGGGTATTCTGCCCATGAAGACTAGAAGAAGGCAGCAGATTCCTCTAGAGCTGGAAGGGTCTGGATGCTGGGAACTCAACTCAGGTCCTTTACAATATCTGTAGGTCCTCTTAACCGCTGAGGTTACATATACAAGCACACTGTACTGTACTCTGAAGATGTCCTGTGCATATGCTGGGTGCAGCTATAATATAAAGTTCTTCAAGGAATTTTCACTCCTTTTTCTGAGAATCTCATTATCTTCCTACAGGCAAAGAAAGCACTGCTTACCTGTCTTAGGATACAGCTACAGAGAGTTAACACCCTCAAATCTCAAAGTCTAACAGAAGCTAGCTTACAAACATGTGAGGTCGCTCACAATTTGTGAGGTGTGCATTACTCACTTCTCAAGTTCCCCATGGGGAATCAACCTCCTGTCACTCACAGTAGTAAATGGGTTGGAAATGTAATCTTTTCTCCCAGTCTCAACCACTTTCTAAAGGAGCTGCTTACTTTTGAATCCTTGCCTCTGTCATAACTCCAGGGAACACTAGCTGAGATATCTTCTATGGAAACTTCTATGTGTCTTGCTCTGCTTTTCAATGACCCAGATAACTCTGATTAGTTACTTTTGACAACTTTTGAATAGTCTCTAGTTTCCTTCACCCTAAGCTATTCTCATGATGTTTCTGTCCTCTTCACATACTGTAAAATAATCATGCTTGTTGATTATTCCTCCTAGGTTTGTGTTTCTGGGCCCTTTAAGTTCTATAAAAGTGAAAATTGCACTGGATGAAGTTAAACAGTAATGAGCCCTTTTATTTTGGCCAGTAGCACTGGGATGCTATTCAAAATCAGCTCTGTGAAGTGAGCGGCAAGCTTGTGGAAAAGCACTGAGTGCCAACGGGACCGGGAGAAGCACATCCAACCAATCCCAAGTGAAGAAGTGTTTGTATTTGCTTATTTTAATTCTTGTTACAATGGCTCATCTTCATTAGTTTCCTGTTGTCCATCAGTTAGGCTCTTCCTCCACCTAACAGACTGAAAATTAGTTGTTTACATAAGTATATACTTCACAGATAATTCTTAGAGAATCTACTTGGACTTAAAACTAGCATTTCTGCATTATGATAAGGCTACAAGTTTCTGGGAGCCAGGGAATGGAATGTGGTGTTTTGAAAGAAAATGGCCCTCACAGCCTCACAGGGAATGGCCCTATTAAGAGGTGTGGTCTCACTGAAGTAAGTATGAATTTGTTGGAGGAAGTATGTCATTGAGAGTGAGTATTGAAGTCTCAGAAGATCAAGCCATGCCTAGTATGGCTCATAGTCTCTTCCTGCTGCCTGTGGATCCAGATGTAGAACTCTCAGCTCCTTCTCCAGCAACAGGTCTGCCTGCATATTATCATGCTTGCACTCATGACTATAATGAACTAAACCTCTGGACTGTAAGCCTTTGTAAGAGATACCATGACCATAGCAACTCTTCACAGCAATAAAACCTTGACTAAGACACAAGATGAGTAGAAAATTTGTATACATTTCAAAGATCCTGAAAAAAATTCTTAATTGTAACTTTCCTAAAGTAAATGTTCTTTAAGAGAGAAATAACTCTAAATTTCAGTTGAGGTGAGTAGAATATTAAGGAGAACACCATGGCCAATCTCTATTAATAAAATTTAAATAAAGTATTTCCCATTTTCTTCTTGTTTTGTGGAAGAAAACACAATCAACATTGGAGTAATTGTCCTCTGCCCTTTGACCTTCTGACCTTTGACATCTATAAGCCAGATTGTACAGCAGGATTGGTTTCCCAACCATCTTCTTTCTGACTCATGAATACTCCAGGTCTTTCTTCCTTGTCCAGTGAAAGATTCATTTTACGTGGATTACAGACCCATCCTATAACAGTATGTAATTATAAGTTCCTCCTTAGAGGCCTATCTCCAAGTAGAGTCCCATGTGCTATTAGGACTTCAACTCTTGAGTTTAAGGGAAAGATAATTCAGTCCACAGCACATACTTCTGATCCTAATAGGAAACTAACAATGTAAATGTTACTCAGAACCATATCAAAGTTGAAGCTTTCAACAGAAAAGGGTGAGAACATGGGATATGTAGTTTTGGGGGCAGACAGTGTCATTCCTAATGTAGAGATACAACTCACTCACTTGTCATCTTTTATTGAGTAATCACAATTATAACACGTGCCTGGGCAGTGCCTTCGCATGGTAAGTTTTGCTTTGACTCTGCAGGCTAATATTATATTTTTGATGTAAACTTCTAAGGAGAAATAGTTTCATAAAGAAAACTGTAGCAAAGCATTTAAGCATCAGGGAAAACAAAATAAAAAACATCCAGCTGAATAATGCTAGAGTTTAGTCTAAAAATGCAATGTAGGCAGATCTATCCACTCAGCTTGATGATATCATACCATTAGTGGGAATAAATACACACAGAGCTGGTAATTGCTTTTAGGAAAACTATTGAAAATAAGGCTATAGTCACAGAGTAAATTCAACTAAAAATGGCACTGACAATACATATATTTAGGAATGCCTGGGGGAAGGAACAAAATAGAAAATGGGAGTTTTCTGGTGGAACCACAACTTTTGTATCTTCATTAGCATTTTGAAACATTCAATGTGTAAGTAATTTACAATCCTCTAACAATCAAATATATGGCACATTTTTCTGTATACTGTGTAGTTCTACATTAAGACAGAATGTTCTAAGATCTCCGGGAACAGAATGAGAAGAAACTCCACACTAACTTCCCCAGAGCCTCTGATGAGTGTAATGGAAGCAGAAGCTGGCCATGCCCACTGCTTCAGGGTGGAAATATTGTTGATGCAGTGAATGCAGTGATCAGGGCTGGACCTGTCCTAACAGGAGCCTCTCAGCTGTTCCCCTTGCCTGATGACCTCACAAGACTGATCAACAGAGCCATCTCTGTCAAGGTGTTGGTAGGAGGCCAAGACTGAGGTAAGGATGATGGAAGCTGGCCAGGGAAGCCTGTCAAGGCAGAGCTTTCTACAGGGCCCCTCAGTAAAAGGTCACAATGATACCTATTAGGAAACTATTTTCCATTGTGTGAATGGAAACAATCTCCTTCTGTCTCAATAGAAAAAAAATATTAAAACCATGTGGGAGGGGAAAGACATGAGAGGCAAGACAGATCAAAACCAAAACAAACAACAGCAACAAGCAAACAAACAAACCAATCTGAAGCAACAGCATTTGGAGATGTGTGTTCCCGAACCAAACATCAAGAGTCCTGGTCAACTGGCTTCTTTATTTCTTCCACATTGGCTATCACACTAGCTATATTTTATTAAACATGCCCATTGAAAACTTCTCGATGCCTGCTCAGTCAATGAAGTTTTCAAAGTGCCCATGTCCATCTATAAGGAGGCATCAGGCTTGATTAACTTTATTCCTCTTCCATTTTTATACATAGACATATACATGTGTAAGATGAATCTTAAAAGGTCTTATTAATAAAAAACCTGGAGCCAGATATTGGAGTGAATGCTGAAAGATCAGAGAAACAGAACAAACCACAGCCAACCTCACCTCGCCAACTCCTCAGCCGATTCTGTTTCCACGAATCCTCAGACTGAAAGCCACTGAGTCCTCACCCCTGAGGATCTCAGTTAAAGTGCTGCTAAAAGCTTCTATTTTCTGGTCTTCATGCCTTATATACCTTTCTGCTTTCTGTCATCACTTCCTGGTATTAAAGGTGTGTGCCAGCACTCCCTGGCTCTATTTCCAGTGTGGCCTTGAACACACAAAGATCCAGATGGATCTCTGCCTCCCAAGTGATAGGATTAAGGGTGTGTGCCAACACTTTCTGGCCTCTATGTTTAATTTAGTGACTGATTGTCTCTGATCCCCAGATAAGTTTATTAGGGTACACAATATACTGGGGGACATAATATTTCACCACATTTCCCCTTTTGTCTATAATAACAAAAAGTTATAATTAATATAAGAAAAATTATATCCAATAAGTACAATAACTATATACAATATGTACAGTCAAGAATTACATTAACAATGTCTAGTCTATTAACATTTGACAAATTCAGAGAAAATAATCCATTATCTATCCATCTTTGTGAATCCAAAGGATTGTGTCTAATTCATCTATCCTAATTTGCATTACCAACCCCAAACTATCTTTTGATGTCTTTCAGACTTATACACTTTACACCTCTTTAGTGAGTTTCTTTTCTTAATTTCTTAACAAGAAAAACTGTAACTATCTAATGTTCAACTCCCTCAGAGATCTAAGAAAGAAATAATATTAAAAAACTAGTTGTTACTTTTTAAAAGTAGATTCAACAATCTACTTTTTAATCTTACTCTCTATATATACACCATATGGTGTATATATATATATATATATATATATATATATATATATATGGTGTATATATATGAGCACATACATTAGGTATTATTAAGTGTTCTCCAGCTGGTAGTTTCAAATAAATTCTCACTCTCAGATGTGATGTTCAGCCTTTTCATCATGGTTTGTTTAAAAGTCACTTTTCCTATACATTTGTTATTAATAGAATTGAATTTTAGCAATGAGGGAACTTGGACAGTGAGCTCACTACTTGACCACACTCCTCAAATTAAAGAGCAGAGAGTCTAATGTTTTAACTTTCATCTGATTCTGTAATCACAACAGGGAGGCAATCAAAACAAATTATTGAAAATCTACCAAGTTGCATAGTCTTGGATTGTGAGCAAACTCATTGCAATCTATGCAAACACTGACACATGAGTCCCCGGATTTTCATTTCCCAGTTTCCTCTTCAATATCATGAAAATAAAAAATACATCTCATAAAAACACTGTGACAAGGGGAGTTCATGTGGAGTTCCCTGACTGGTCTGCAAGATTGCCTATGAACAGTGTTCAGCATGAGATACAGTGATGACAGTGGGTGGTGCTGGAGCAGATCTATTATTTATTATAACACATTATTTGCAGAGAAGGAAGCTTTCTCCACTGTGGGTAGTGCTTCTACCCTGTGGTGAAAACATTTCATTCAAAGACCTCAAAGACCATAACAGAGTCATACATGGAGGCTGCCTAGGCCCAAAGGGGCACATTCCTTCTGTCTGTTCTCTGCCTGCTGTCACTGCTTCAACTACTCCAAATGAATCAACATGTCCTCTTCCAAAGATAGAGATGTAAAGTATTGTGCTCATTTGTTTTTTATTTTTGTTTTTTCTCTATTTCCACTGTTTTTCTAGGGAAAAAAATCACTGTTTGATTTCTTACCTCTTATTATGGTTTTGGGTGAGCCTGAAGCACAAACTTGGGCCCCTACAGCTCTGGAGAGGGACTTTCAAAACAAATCCGGTACCAGGTACCATCTTTCCACTGAAGGCCTCCATGCTGTCTCCTTATGCTTTGTGCTTTTACCATTGACCGCAGTGTGGGTGGGAATGTAAGGTATTCATGGGCCTTCCCTGTAGTCTATAAGAGCATTTGAAAGCTTTCAAAGTAAACTTCAAAGAGAACCTAGATAAAAACCAGTTTTCAGATGTTTTGATGGTATATTTCTGTTCCCATGGTAGGTACTCCCCGAAAAATTCTTATTTCAAATATCCAATACCAACATTAGAGAAATTCACCTTGTTTTCAGATACTATCTTCACATTTAGTCAATATCAAACCAGAGGCAAATATTAATAATGTTTAAAATTATTAAAATTAAAAATAATGGTAAGTGTAATTGATTTTATTCTACATTTTTCAAAGGACATTATTAATGACTACCTAGCAGATGAATAAGGGTCATTGGTCAGTAGAGTTCCTTTGCTATTTCTGTCATGTTATGTACTTTATGGGATGAATAAAAAGATCATTAATTTTTGTTAGCAACATAAAAATAAATTTGGCATAATTAAGATGTTGTATAATTGAAGTTGAAGTAACAATGGAAAGACAGATGGTTTTGGTATGTGGAAATGGGTGAAGGACTGTGTCCCTGGATAGGGAGAAGATGAATTTATAATTAGAAATGATTATTACCTGTAGGAAAAGTTCATCACTTTCAAAACTTCCCTGAAATACCATCTCTGCTTCTGGAAGAATAGGCTTCATCAAGAAAATAAGTGACAATAAATGCTTGTGAGGATGGGCAGGAAGAGAATTGTGTGCTGTTGGGGGTGTGTAACTGGCCAAGCCATTCTGGACATCTGTGTGGCAGCCCTTTGAAATCTAAAATAGAGTTACCATGTGACTCAGCTGTGCACCTTTTGGTGACCACTTAGAGGAATCAAAACAGCATTCCCCAAGTTTTTGTATTTTTACTTCAGCACTTTGCACAATAATGAATTTGCAGAATCAGCCTTGGTGCTACACAAAGAAAATGTTATCCACAAACATGATTGAATATTATTCTTCTAAAAATAACAACAGCATTCTGTCATGTGCAGGAAAGCAATAGGACTGCAGATCATTGTGTTAGATAAAATAAGCCAAGCTCACTAGGACAAATGTCAAGGGTATACATCTTTTTAATATACAAAAATAGGAAGGGACTATGTGGAAGAAAAAGGAGACCAGTGTATGTAGCTGGAGTGTTTTCTCTCTGGGTCCCGCCAAGTCCTGGCAGTCTGACAGCCCACTTATAAAATAAACACACAGATGCTTATATTATTTAAACTGTTTGGCCTAATGGCTCAAGCTTCTAACTATCTAGTTCTTACATCTTAAATTAACCCATTTCTATAAGTCTATACCTTGCCATGTGGCTTGTGGCTCACCAGCATCTTCACATGCTGCTTGTCATGGTGGCGGCTGGCAGTGTCTCCCTGACCCAGCCTTCCACTTCCCAGAATTCTCCTCTCTCCTTGTCCCGCCTATACTTCCTGCCTGGCCACTGGCCAATCAGTGTTTTATTTATACAGAATGATATCCACAACAAGTGTAAGTGAAAGAAAAGAAATAGTAAACAATAATATGATCACAATAAACATGCACATGACAGAAGATGTCAATATTAAGCACATTATTTTATACAATGAGTATAAGCTAGAGCAGAGTTTCTCATGACACCTTTGGCAATCCTCCATCTCCAAAAAATATTTACTTTATGATTCATTATAGTATCAAAATTACAGTTTTTTGGTTGGTTGGTTTTTTTTTTTGTTTTTTCAAGATAGGGTTTCTCTGTGTAGCTTTGTTCCTTTCCTGGATCTCGCTCTGTAGACCAGACTGGCCTCGAACTCACAAAGATCTGCCTGCCTCTGCCTCCTGAGTGCTGGGATTAAAGGCGTGCACCACCACCCGGCAAAATTACAGTTATAAAGTAGGAATCAGAATAGTTTTATGGTTGAGGGTGACCACCACATGAGGAATTGTATTAAATAGTTGCAGCACTAGGAAGGTAGAGAAGCACTGAGCTAGAGGCTAATAAAGGTGAAGTGTACCCTCTAACTGTTGTAGGTTGAAGAGATAGTCAGATTGATTCTCTTCCAAAGGACCCACATTTACTCTGTTAGAGGTCCTCCAAAGGACTCAGCACCTACATTACGGGCATTCATAACCACCTGGAACTCCAGCTCCAGGTGACTGGACATCTTCTAGCTACTGTGCACAGTGCACTCACATGGCCAATGCTCACACAGACACATACTCACCCACCTAAGTAAAAACAAATCTTTGAAAAAAGACTTATTCGAGGAAACTATAAATCTTGATTAGTCATCCACTCTGTGAAGTCACTCTATTTCACAGTATTTCAGAATTGAAATTGTAAATGGCTGTTAAATCCCCTGGAGCTAGAATGACAGGGGTTTGTGAGCTGTTCTGTGGTGCTGAGACCAAAACTCCTGTTCTCTACATGAGCAGTTACTGCTCTTAACTGATAAGCTATCTCTCCAGCCCCTTATCTCTAATCTTTAAAGTGTATACTATATGTACTATATATATAGTACATATATATGTACATATATATACACACATATATATGATATATATATAATTATTTTCATTTTCTTTTTTTTTTTTTTTTCTTTACTGAATATTTTGTATGACATGAAATAATATTCAATTTTATATAAAACATCTTCAACAACTAGTTGAGATTAGCAGCAAAAATCAGTAGTATTGTGAATTGCAACCACCATGATGTCAAGCTACAATTGCACATATTACAAAGCTTTTACTGTGTCTTACTCCCATGACAACTGTGTGAGGTGGAACTGACTGCTTTGATTCTACTAATTAGGAAAATAAAACTTTGAAAGTCTATAATTTGACATATTTCCCTTTTGGTTGTGGCTGGAAGACCATGTAGAAACTCACATCTGGGCACCAGCTGCCACTCTTGCAGCATGCTGACATCCTCACATCCACTCTCTGTGAAATAACTCTATGATGATTTTCCTGCTTGAATTTAGTCAGTAAAACATATAAGAGTGAAGAATGCTAAAGTACATTGCAGTAATGTAACCTGATCTTCATGCCTCTTCTCTAAGCACTTCCATATTAGCTAATACAGACTTTATACCTCATTAATCCTTCATGATGTGGTTGCATGAACAGTTCTAACATAGTGACTATAACCTTTCCTATTATCTACAAATAATTAATGATCCAGATTCCAATTATGCTGATGTGATGGGCAGCTGGAGACCCATTTCTTCCAGGAGCCCTGGCCTTGACTTCAGACCCTGAAACAGACTCTTCTGTCATTTCTCTAAAGTGCCCTGACTTCGTCACCTGAGTAAAAGTTATAAATTTGAAACAGATAAAAGTCATTCTGTGTTCAGTCTGGTGAAGAAAGTGATGACCAAGAAGAACCAAATGTTCTGGGAATAAAATATCTCTGTCACTGGTAAGACTTCAAGCAAATAACAAATATGAAGCACTTTATGTTTCTTCAAATTAACATGTGTATACGTTTAAATATCTTGAAATGAATGTATTATTCACTGCTTTAATGATGTTCCTATAGCTTTATGCTCACACTTTTTATAATTCATTTTCTTCAGCTGTTGCAAATTGCTTAAAAAACACATCGGCTATTATCATAAATTGCATTACAGGAGAGAGGGACAGACAGACAGACAGAGACAGAGACAGAGAGAGACAGAGAGAAAGAGACAGACAGACAGAGATGTTAAGGTAAGCTTAACATTTGAACAGTGGAAAAAGAAGATAAATGTATGCTGGTTCTCTGTGGACTGTCCTGATAGGTTAGATTTGCTTATAGTAAGACTGACTCAAAATGAATAAAATAAAGTAAAAACAAGGTTAGAGGTGCAGTTCAGTGTCAGAGCACTTGCTTACCATGCCTGAGGCCAGTGACTGCACTCTGGGAAATTTCAATCCATGGTTTTTGACCCTTTTGCTTTTTAGAGTGAGGTCACACACTGTAATAGAAGCATATGCAGAGGGAAAGTGTTCACTTTATGTTCAAGGAGTAAAAAAAAAAGAGGAAGAAAAGGAAGGAAGAGGATGAAAATAAGAGGGAGGAGTAGACAATGATGGAGTCCATAGCCCTCTCTGGGAAGAAAACCCTGTAACCTACAGACCTCCCAGGAGGTACCACCTTGTGAAGGTTCTGTCATTTTTCAAGCTTTTTAACACAAAAGCCTCTGTGCACATTTCTAACATGATTACCAGGGTCTTGCCTGGCCCCATAAGAGTCCAATAACCATTGCTTCCTCCTGTGCCTATTGCCCACTCATTGAGCTCAGAGCAATTGCATTAGGAGCAAGAATGATGTATATCAAAATACCCTTTAGAAGAAGTAAATGAGGCTGTATTTGGCATTTCATTTAACAAACACAATTAGTTGTAGCAATTAAGGTGATGTCTGTGAGTATCAGAAAGCCCTGTTAATCTCAAAGCCATAGAACTGCTTTTCTCTCCTACTTCAATTGGGAAGATTTGCAGTTCCTAGCCTGTGTTTAGCTGCATGGTGGTGCTGTCAGAGTAGATGGCTTAAACTCTTAGCAGTTTCAAGACAGCTGGTGCTCAGTTACACATCACAAAAGCATTAAAGGGTGAGATGGAGTTGGGGTGGGACAATGCCTCTGCTTCTTGCCTTTCTATTGGAAATCCAATATTTTCCCAATTTCCTGTTAGAATGTTGATGTCTCACTAGTACTGTCTGTGTCAGGAGGTTATTCCTGGATGCAAGATGTTCTAAATTAGCAAAGTGGGACCTTGCTTTTCCCCAACAAATTCAAGGTTATGTTAACAGGAGGAGTATAGGAAAGAGATATGAAATAATATTTTATTGTCTTTTGTAAGTCATTGTGGGAAGCATTATAATTTGGTTAGAGTTTCCTATACTCATTTTACAGCTTAGTATTTACTATTTTAATATTGAATTGCCTACGGGAATACGGTACTACAAACTTTTCATTGCTTAGTTCCTTGAAGCTTAATGAGGAGCTGCTATAAGAAGATTTTATTTTGTACCTGAAATCTTTATGTGATTTTTTTTTCCTGAAAGTGAAATAGGACTTGAGCAACTTGAGAAGTTGGCCATCACTGTTCATTTCTCTCAGGTTCTGTAACTGGGATCACTTTCCATATTTTTCTCAAATATACAAAATTCATGTCTTCCACACAACCTTTAAGGCCTTCATTCTTCCTTTAGTGGTAGAAGTCTCTGCAAGCCAAGGTCTCCACTGTCACTGCCACTTTCTCAGGCCTGGTCCTTCATTAGGTTTCGTCCAAGTGTCCCTTCCTTGGGGCAGCTTGTCAATGCCTTTCTAAACACTCTTCTAGTAATCATGTTATTTGTTAGTTTTCCATTTTAATGTTCTTCATGTGAACTTGCTGCACATGATAGTATATAATCAGACATGCTCAACATCAAAGCACTTCCTCTTGATATTTATGTGACTCATTCTGCAGTGTTCTAAACCTAAACCAGAGTCAACCACAATTATTAAATATATGTTAAACAAATGAAAGAATCACTCCCTTCTCCTCTCCCTCTCTACTCTCTGCTTCCTCACAGTGGAGAGAAATAATGATGAGAAAACATTTAAGATAGAGTTCTTGGTCAGGAGTTTCTTAAAAGATGGATTATATTTTATTAAATGCAAATGTCTTATATCTAGATAAAGTGGATTGACTATTCCATCTGATCAGTTTGGAAATTATCCAGAGCATGAATTATGATATTATACATTTTTTAAATGGGCATCACAACTCAGGATTTGTAATGAAAAAAAGTTGTCACATACTTCAATGTTTAGAGTCCTCTTCATGATCAGATCTTAGTGTTTGTACATCATGAGACTGCTTTCCTATGGCTTCTCTAAGACTTTACATATAAATTTTAAAGATTTATTTAGAAAATTTAATTATATGTATGTCTGTGTATATGTGAATGAGCATGTGAATTTGATTGCAGGTGCCTACAGAGGCTGGATGAGGGAGTATGATCCCCTGAATCTGGCATTACAAGTTCTTGTGAGTCACTTGATATAGGTGCTGAGAAATGAACTAAGATTCTCTGAAGGAATAGTATACACTCTTAATCATTGAATCATATCTCTGCGCCCTAAAAATTAATTATAAAGGGTAATTTTTCCTCAGTTAAAAAACAGATAAAAGATTAGAAGAGGCACCTCACCAAAGTAGACACACAGATGAGAAGTCAGTGTACAGAGTGATGTTCAGCATTGCATCTTCTGAGGAAAGCACTGAGTGTGAACATTTGTGCCTGCTCAAAAGCATTCCTTTATAAAAGATAAATGCAGATTCCCCAGGACACCAAATGCTGCTGAAAATGGAGGATGAAGAGCCATCCCCAGTACTGATGGACTACAACATGGTGAAGCTGCCTTCATGGGGCTTGGCCATTCTAAGCATTCTTTTTCCATATCAGCTAGAACTGATGCTTGATTGTATTTACCCAGATGAATTAAAAATATATGCATTCAAATAACTGTATATAAAAGTTTATTCATAATTGACAAAACCACAAGCAAACAAAATTACCTCCAGTAAGTATGTGGATATAGAAATTATTTATGTGCAAGATGAAATATTGATTTCAAGGTATCAAATGAAGAAAAGACATGAAAATGATAATCCCATGTGGAAAAGTGAAAGAGCAATCTAAATAAGATTAAATAATATATGATTTAAAATTGATATTTTCAAAAAGGCATAACTATGAAAGAACTAATGAGATCTGTGGTTGCCAGTTTCTAAGGGTATGGGGAGGGATAAACATGTGATGCACTCAAGATTTCATTATAAGGCCTGAGTGTGAAAAGAGGGACAAACGTGATATCCAGGGGATTCAGCTAACAGAGAAGTCCTGTGCAGTATTGTCATAATACATACACATTATTAGTCTGACAAACATTGCCTTTATTCCTGACATTTCCTCTTCACAATTTACCATCCAGTGATCTTCCCTCTGGATCGTAGTTAAACAGCCTCCCATCACCATGTTGCATGTAAGACTCCCTATCACTACACAACACACTGAGGTCATCCTCACAAACATCAGTAAAAACACACTAAATGGAGCCTTCCTTAAATCCATAACATAGGAAAGGATGTTTTTCTTTCACATCCATATAGTTTTGTTCTCTTCCCTCATTACCATATTTAAATAACCAAATGTCAAAAATATCTTTAAACCCTGGCTTTTCATTATTGTTAACCAAACAAAGCATTAATCTCAGGGAAAAATTTGGTTTAGGAAACTTATTGAAAAGGTAATTATAATACTAATTGACAATAGCTAAATAAATAGTATTCATTTTTATCAATAAAATGTACCAAAGTAACTTGAAGAAGTAAAATAAACCCATACTTAAAGCTGCAATGTGTCCAAATTATAGTGACCTTGTGTGACTCGTGAGCAGGGAGAAGCTATTCATTAATTGTTGACTGTCTGGGTAGGAAAGGAGATGCTCCCTGAGCACAGCACCAAGACTGACACCAGAACTGCTTCTCACTCTCTTGTTTTTGCTTTGAATGTCACTTCTAATGGTTGAGCCCTCTCTCCAGACCTCTTGGGGTCCATGTTATCTCATACGGCAGGATCATAGTTTCCATGGTTGATTTTACTCATAATCAGATATGAAACCAGTTTGAATATTAAGACACAACAATGAGACTTAATTCAATGTAACTTTAACAGGGTAGGACAATGTTTTTTCTCCTTTCTGTGGCGTTTAATAATCATAAGAATATTACCTAGCCCTTGTTGTGATTAATCCAGTGATGAGGTTTCACACTGATTTTGTTTTATTTAGTTTTCCTAACAAATATCTCTCATGAAGTCTAGGTTAGAGATCATGATGCTCATGCAGTCATTCAGAAAGCCTGAGTGACTCATTGATGGCTGGTCTCCTCACTCCCTCTGGCACCTAGCTCAAAAGTTTTATGTTCTTACTGATGGAAGCCTCGAGGTGGCAAAGCAATAACATTTATTGATGAAATGTCCAAGGGTGCAAAACACAGTTACAATCTGGTGTGAAGTTCTAATTGGGAGTCGGTTTAAGCCTTCACAGTTGACAAGTATCCCATTTGTTTTCTCTTTTAAGACAGTGCATTAACGGAGGCTGCTCTTTGGAGGAAACCTCAATGGTAGGGTCTTTCCAGATGTGCTAATGGTACAACAGGAGTATGAATCTTCTCTCAAGACCAGAGCTTCCTTACCAGAATGAGAACAGCTTTCCCCTTGGCCACATGCATATTTACCTTTCCCTGTGATGGAAACAAAAACTCCTACATAGTCACTTACTTCTCAGCCTCACTAACTGCTGGGGTCAATATCACTCTCTGCACTTTAGAGTGTAAGAACATGAATTTCAAGATCTCAGGGAACATGTACATGATTTCAAAAGTAAAACATGATGGTATTTGATCACCATGGCTCTCATTTTATTGTGAAATCTATAGATTGTGCCTAGAGCCTCAATGGGGCTGAATCTAGTCTCTAAAAAGAGATATAGTCTTATTTTTCTTTTACCCACTAAAGTTTCCACTCCTCTCATTCCCAGAGAGATGGGTTATTGAAATTCATGGCTGTCAGCCCTGCTATCCACATGTGTCCCCACTCACACTTTGGTTATCTGATTTCCCATGATGCACTATTTCAGAGCTGCTTATTGGTATCATTTTCTAATCTACTAGGTCCCTACATACACAGTGATCTCAGGCTTGTACTGGGAAGTACAATAACCTAACATTTCTTAGTGACTTCTCTGGATTCCTTCCAGCCTCTCCAGCAAGTCATTCATTGCTAGGGAGATGTGAGATGTTGTTCTACTCACAAAGGAAAAGAAAATTGAATGTCACAGTCACCTTTATCACACATCCTTCCCCCTACCACAACTCCCTAACTACTCTTATTCATTACCTTGCTGTCATTATGGCAACCTGCTTCTCCATTCACTAACTTATTTAGATATTTGTCACATGAATCCATCTTTGTGACTACTGGTAGCTGTGAACTCCTGTTTTTCTTTTTGTTATTTTCATTAAATTTATTTATTTATTTTACATCCTCTCCCTCTTCTCCTCCCATTCTCTCCCCCGACTTCCCCTCCACCACCACCCCAACACACTCCTCTGTTACCTGATAGAAAGAGATGCAGAGAACCACAGACTATCATTAGGCCAAGCTCAGGGAATCCTGCGGAAGAGAGGGAGGAAGGCTTTTATAAGCCATAGAGGTCAAGGACATCACAAGAAAATTCACAAAAACAACTTACCTTGGCTCACAGGAGCTAACAAAGTCTGAACTGACAACCAGGGAACCTACCTGGGACTGGCCTAGACACATTGCATATATGTTACAGTTGTGTAGCTTCATCTACTTGTGATCTTTATACATGGAGATATGCATGCTGTCTTTATACATGGAGTCACCATTCTTTATCCATTTCCTATCTGAAAACCTACATATTACTTTCTATGTATTATTTAGCTGAAGGCACTTTAAAACTGTTTGAATTACACTTAAACATGTGTTAAATCTGCCTTCACTAATTAGTTTACATCATTTCCTTGGAAAGTTACTCCTATGTCTTTATTTACTATGAGTGTCTGGGGAATTACAGATGATTCAATTAATCTACTTTGCTTCATGTCACTGGTATCATGAGAAATTCTTGAATATTCACTTCTTAACATCTGAGCTAATTAGTTAAGGAGTAAAACGCATAAGGTTGTGAAATTCAAACACAAGACTAGGTACACAAGATTCTCCCTTTACAGTCTGTGTGAAACAGTGAAGTTTCTCTCACATCTTGTAACTTTTAGCTTCCTTATCTGCAAGTTAAAAACAATACTGTATATCAGTGTGCTGTGGAACAATTCTTTTCTACACTATGAATATATATTACTCCCATTGGTTAATAAAAAGCTGACCGACCAGTAGCTGGGCAGGAAGTTAGGCAGGAAAACCAAATTGAGAATGATGAGAAGGAGTGCAGAGTCAGAAGAGTCACCAGCCTGACAGAAAATAAGTCATACACACAAAATGGGGTAGAGGTAAAAGCCACCAGCCTCGGGGCAGCATATAGATTAATAGAAATGGGGTTATTTAAATGTAAGAGTTAGCTAGTAACAAGTCTGAGCTATCAGTCAAGCATTTTTAATTAATATAAACCTCTGTATTTATGTGGGACCAGATTCTCAGGACAGGGAAATATTCATTTACACCAATGTGTTTCATTGTATAGTATAAAGTCAGATAGTAGGTATGAACATGCTTTACAAAGTATGAAGTGTTGCAGTTATTGTTTGACCAGTATCCTACAGTCATTACATAAAACCACTAAGATTAATTAAAGTCAACAAATATTTGTTGAATATATACTATGACCCAGGCTCTATTCTTGGAACCAGAAATATAACAACAACCAATTGATTGGCTCCTGACATACAGATCAAATATGCAAGGTAGATGTTGACTTTCTTAAAAAAAAACATTTCAGTAATATACTGCAAACTAGCTAGCTCAATATAATAAAATACAATGATATTTTGTGTTTTAGGTAAAACAATAGCAAATACTAGTCTCATGTACATTAACAGCTTCAATGAAGTTGGGTTTTTCTGAGGCATTAAAATAGAGCATTATGCCCCTGCTTTCTAATTTCCAGAAGCTGCCTACTTTTCTGTGCCCTCTCCATCCTCAGAGCAGCCATGTTGAGCTTTCTCACTATTATGCACCCAGGTTCTGACAAGAAGGCCTCTGCCTACCTCTATCCCCCATAAGAACTCTGTGATCACACTGGATCTACCCACATCATACCACATAGCTGCCTCCTGTGGAGTCAGCTGATAACCAGTCTTAGTTCTCCACACAGTCTTTGCATAATATATGCAAATGCTCCTTGGAGATAGAGGTAGTATGTTTTGTGAAACACCTAAATACCTCCACTATTTCAACAGAATCTGGTAAAAAAAAAATGTTTTCTATGTTTCCCTAAAATCTGTGTGATATGACATACCAACCATGTGATAAAATCATAAATTATAACTAAATTCATTCATCATTATGTGACTATAAGCCCTCATCTTCTGAGCCATTTAGACTTGGATAATCTTTAATAATACTTTTTAATTACTGAAATTTCCCCTAAATTGCTTATAGTTATATTTTGTTGTGTGTCTGGAGGGAGTTTTTGTACATTTTTATTTTCTGAACAAATGAATAGTAAAGAACATGGAGTCATTTTTACTGTGATCAAACATAGGAAAATATAATCTAATAACATTTCAGAGTTAAAAACATCTGTTTTGGGGTCAGCAAGATGGATCAGGATCATCAGGTAAAAGCACTTGCTATCAAGCCTGAAGACCTTAGTTTGATCCAATGGACAACAAATGGAAGAGAGAACTGATTCCCAAAAGTTATCCATGGCCTCTACAGGTGTACCCAACACATACATTTAAACACAGATATATTGAATAGCTAAGTAAATGTATGTTTAGAAACTATTTTTGTAATCTGTACTTAGAAGTTAAAATCTGTTTAGTTTGGAACTTTACATATATATCAGTTACACAAAAAATTTTCTCCTAAAATTCCTTTAGACCAGAGGAAGTAAGTATACTTATATCTGTATAAACCAATTAGTATACTTATTACTTTTATTTCTTCTTGAAATGTGGGCACGCTGATGCTGAAATGTTGTTAATTTACATGGAAAACTTGCTCGTCATCAGCAGGTTAAAATCCTAAACTTCCTACATACATGAATTTTTTAAAATAAATCGCAATAAAGGAAACCCTTGCTATTTAGAAACAGCAGAACAAAACCAGCTTAACTAAAGAACCTACAAGTCACAGCAGCTTGAGTCAACTTTTAAAACTGTATAATTTAAGGAGGTTTATTGCAAGAGGGGAGGTCTGAAAAACCATTCCCCATAGTATATTACTAGGTAATGACACACCTGTGCAAAGCATGGGGCTGACAAAATGTTTTCAAATTGCAAAACACTGAGAAATATTCATAGATCAAAAGAAAAAGCAGTGAATTAAGGGAGCATGGGGCATAAAGTGCATGGAAATAAGAATCTATTTAACTAATGATACAGGAAATTCTAAACCTCAGTGGAGTTTGAGTTTAACAACTGTGTACAGAACTAAATCTAAGTGCTGAGGATTCATATAGACTAAACCTTTTTAGAAGTGATTTTAAAAATTCTCTGATCCCAATGAGAGGACACATGACCTGTGTGAGAGAACAGTAGCTTGGTAAACTGCAAAGGCTGCTAGGCTGACAAGGCTTGATGAAGAGGGAAGATTAATTCATGGCACACACAGTCTGATACCAAGATCAGGTAAAGATTTGGTGCTGGATGCACTCTAATCAATTTCAAACTTCATGTAATTTTGAGCAGGTCAGCACATCTCTCTCAATGTTCTTTGATCTAAAAGAAGAATTAACCAAGAGAAATTCATGAGGTGTTTAGCACATGATCTGTTGAGCACCAAATCACAATGTGTTAATCCTATTTACTCCTTCATTTGGAATCCATGTCCTAGGAATTGAAGAATGGAATTCTTATCCTAAAATAATGAAAAGCAGAAAGCTAGGCAATGCATTCTGGGTAGAGGAGTAAATGCTGGGATGGAAGAACATGGCCCTCACGGTAAACAAAGGAAAAGCACCTAGCCCCACCTGAGGACAAAAACAGGCTTCTGAAATGGCAATCTCTCACCTGAGATGCCAAAGAAGATATCATGTCTTGTGTGAAGTCAGGAGGGTATTGCAGATGAAAAGCATAAGTATAGGCACACAGGACAGCCCCTGGAGTCTATGTAGAGATAAGAGCTAGACAACTAAAAAGGTGAAAACTGAACAGACAAGAGGAGACTACATAAGAAATTCATGCAACTGCAGCTCTGTTCCTATAGAGATTAAATGAGGTCGTGTGCAAATCACATCTCATTTACTCTTCTACCATTTTGATGGGTAGAGTTATAAAATGTTAAGAGTTAATGTATTTATCAAGCCATTGACAGCTCAACATAGTATTGTGACTGTGGTAAAGCAGAGCTCTGGGGAGAAGTGTGTGAGGTGGAGGGAATTAGACTCAGGTGGAGCATGTAATGGTTGCCATTATTTTCATTGACTTCTGCCTTGAGTTTACTTTGTGTTCAAATATCCCCTTTCAACACATATGTGTGTGCTCACCCACAGAGGAGCTTGGAGACACCACTTCTCCTATTTTCATTAGTGGGTCACAGGTTCAAGCACAAGAACTCCAAGCAAACAAATGAAGTTCTTGGTGCTCCTGAAGCCAGTAATGGCTGGCATAAATTTAAAATGAGGATATACCATGAGCAAAGGACCTTGCAGCTTCAAAGCAATTTTCTATGTTCAGTTCTGAGAATAAGCCAGTATGATGTGTGGAAAAGCAACTTGCAGATTTAAAAACACTCAGGAAGCTGCAGCCACTAGCTGCAGTATCACTAGGGGCCAAGCAGGGTAATAATATCTAAACTCTAAAAATGGAGGAAGTGAGAATGAAAGAATAAAGAAATGCCTGACAAATATCCTGCAGCATCTCCGCCTGTTACAATGCCTTCACATATTTCATATCTTTGAACATAGAGAAATGGGAACACATTCAAACTGAAGATGGCTTGATAAGAAAATGCAGTATCATGAGACACTACAGCAGGACTCATTGCTACTTAGTGAGGACCACAGAGGACATACAGGCCAGTTGGCCATATTTGAAGCCTAAAAACACAGAAGGTAAAATTAATCGTTGAGTGAGGCTGTCAGTAGATTCAAAAGATGGGGAGTAAAAGGTTTCCTAATAATCAAAATGGCCTGAATATGAGATGGGCCCTCACACAGAAGGGGACTAAGCTGTCAAGACATGTGAGGTGACCTGCTGGTTGAACTGTAAAAAGAATTTATTGGTATGCTGTGAACTGAGGTGATCATCTTTTGTGCTTCACTGTACCATTGACTTTATGCCAGTGGGGAATCAACTTCCCTTTATCCCTTAGGAGCTCAGGGAAATGTGTGTGAGTTGACTGAGCATCGTCCTTGCTTTGGGGTGGAGACTCTAAATCATTCCCACTGTCTGACAGCAAAGAGCTCAGAGGGAGTTACAAGTCTCCTAAGATATCTGCTCACTGCCAATTCAGAACAAAGCTATCTGAAGCTGAATTATGACCCCTTAGTTTCAGCAGCCATCTTGCCAAGGAAATCTTCAACTTAGTGCAGAATGCTTCTCTCTCCCCTTCCGCTCCTAGGATGTAATTCATCTTGGTCATTTTAAGATGAAATTAAGAGATTTATAAATAAAATGAAGGATAAATAAACTAATTAGTCAAGTAGTGACTAAATCAGTAAATACTTTTTTGGTATATATTCAAGAATTACTCAGTACTCTTTAACTACAATATATTCTGGTTTCAGGAAAATATGGTATAAAGTAATAGGCTAACAGATAATAGTCACAAATTAGAATTGAATGTACATTAGAGAAGGTAATAAAGCAATGTATGAAGAATGAACAATGAATAGATAATGAAAAATAATTGTTTCTTAAAGTCAGCAGTAGGGCAAGTAATGCTAAAATAAGGTTTAGACACACACAAATGGAAAAAGGTAAATTATTGCAAATATATTGTATCATCAAGAATGGACAGGTGTCTTAGTGGTTAAGAGCACTTGCTGCTCTTCTAGAGAAACAGAATTTGGTGTCTCGGCCCCATGTGGTCATTTACACCTTTCTGTACCTCCAGTTCCAAGGGATCTCACACCTTCTTCTGGTCTATGTGAAAAATACACACACTTGGTACACTGAAATACATTCAGAGAAAACATTAATACACATAAAAGAAACTAAGTCTTAGTAAAATAAAATATATAATTGAAGCAATGGGACATACTTAAGAAAAAACGGTGGCTAATTGTTCAGGCTGGGAAGTTATGTTCATTTCAGAAAGCAATGGGACAGGGCTGCAGACTTGTTTGGGGCAGAGTCAGGAAGGCTGCAAGGACACTTATTCGAATACTGGGAAGCAGATCAACCTTAGGAAGTCCACCCACAAATTTCTTTGAAGATTGGGTGGGAACATAAGCTTCATGACCAAAAGTGACTGGGAGAGAACATCACTGTCACCTCAAAACCAGCAGTCACTGGGAGAGAATGCCACAGTCCCCAAGGACTTGCTGTCAGAAAACATGAACACTCCATGCCTTATAAAGAGAAATTTATGTTGTGACTATTATTTATGATTTCTTTCTACCAATATGCTCCATGAAAAGAACTAAATTCTAGAAACAAATTATTGTGTTGGAAATCAGTATCAAATTTCACAGGGGAAAGGCTAAGGGCCTTTTGAGGTCATTAAACATTTAAAAATGACAGAGTCGAACCTTGGAGGAAGTGATTTCTGTTAGCAAAGACCTTCTGAAGGGAGCATGTCACTCTCCAGAAAGACTGGCCACTCTTGTCCTATGAATTCTTTTTTCTAGCTCTTCTATTTTGCAGCTTCAACTTTTCAAGAGGTTTGTGTTCATAAGAACCTGTCAGTATCAGTAAGGGAGGCAAGGAGAGAAGGTGCTGGAACAATTAAAACAACTATACTGAATGAAGGCAGCTAGGGTGTTTTTAGAAGTCAGGCAACATAATAAAGCCCACTGCTGTTCTGTTCCTAGTCCACATTTCTCATGCTTTTGGTCAACCATTTAAAGTAAACCATTTCATTTAAAAACACTCTATTCCTGACAGTACTCCTCTGGGGAAAAGTTGGAAAATGAGAGTCTCAAAACAAGTGTGCGATCGTGTAAATATGTTCCCCACTGAAGAGATTAATGTTGGTGTAGGACAAACTCAATAAAATTCACGAAGAAACTGCTGCATCTGAAAGGTAGCTGCATCTCAGAGGTGGCTTAGTGGATTGGACTTGGATTGCTTGGTTCCATTGCATCTTTCACTTCCTGACAGCACTATTACCACACAGTTACATTTAGCAGGAGCTGCTGTTAAGTCTGCAAAGAATGCAGCAGCCATGCTATACGAAATTGTCTTTTGCTGATCGGGTAGTCAATCTGCTATGCTGGTTGTACATCCATAGGGAAAACATGAAAATCCAGGTGGATGCTGAGCCAACAATCCTTGGAAGAATTGCTGGCTGGTAGAGGCTGCAGTCTACCATAGCCTGGCAGCATTCTCTAAACTTGGCTGTATGGAAACACACATTCTCTCTCTCTCCAGTAAAGCTTCCTGCTCTCTACCCAGCCTTATCTACACGATGTCTCTAGGCCCAGGATGCCTGACCTATCTCAATGGTGACCTTTGACATAGTTCCCTGAAAAGGCTTTTTCCTTCATGACCCACATGGTAATTAGGCAAGTAATCTAGCCATTTTGATAGGACCTCACTGCCACAAAAAAAAAAAAGCCTTGTAATAGGAGCTTGCCACTTAATGCAAATTAGGGTTTGTCCCTAGGGTCCCCAATGCTATATGCTCCTATACTCTGATAATAACATTGAGCTGATTCACGGGTTTGTCTCCCAGAGAGCTGACTCTCATAGCGCTCATGGGCTGCACACAAAGCTTTCTGTTGCTGCTACTGCCCCTTGCCCTCTTGACTGGTGGCCAACAGGACAGGTCAATAGGGAAAGAGGACCCCCTCAGATGGCTTCTGTGAACAGGGACTTCTGCACCTCCTCCCTGAAGGTAGCTGCTTTTTTAGCCTGGCTGTCCTGACTTGAGGACCAGTAAGACCTCTGGTTTGTGTCTTTGCTTAGGTCTTAATGCACTTTGAGGGCAATCGAAGCCTCTAGGCCAGGCAACTCTCTGGCACTGGCTAAAAGGTTTTTTTCATCCCCTTTTTGGACCCTGCTTCTCACCAGCTACTCTTCACACAAGCATGCACTGGGAGTGCAGCCTGTCCCAGCTGCCATGCCAGCACCAGCACAGAGCCTGTCTCCCAGCCGTCCTGCCATATAAGCAGGGCTGAGTGGAGCCCATGTTCCTTGCAAACAGGGGTGGGAGCCTTTAGCCAAGCTGAGTCCAAGTCCCAGCCCCTGCTTGTAGACAGCCTGCAAGAAGGGAGGGGGCTTTTTGTCTATGCCTCAGGCATGGTTTCAGGCCTTGAGCACCACTGAGGGCTGTTATGGGTTGCTAAACAGGGTTCACCCTATGAGAGCAGACTAGAGTGGGATCTGGGCAATCCGCAATCCGGCCTGAAATATTCTACTGAGCCAGTGGCAGATCATTCCTGCTCCTCTTCCTCCCTACCCATCCACATATCATCCCCCTCCTCATCCTGCCGCTGCTGCCCTATGTCAGGAGCCCAGGCAGTGGCAGGTGGTAGATGACAAGAGACAAGTCGGCGAGGCCAGAGGATGCCACGATTGATGAAGATTGTTACAGACAAGAATATTACGGATCACTACGCTCTCCCACAATCTGCCAGAAAATTTTAAACCGGCATGGTCTATCTAGCCATGTCTTTGTTCCTGGTAGATCCCTTCCTCTCCCCAACAGGCTACTGGCCAATGCTGGGTTCAGGGCATTCTACCAACCTTCTCCCAAAAACTACAATCCTGACTACAAAACCTTAAAATCCCACAAAAATCTTTTCTCTGTATCTTAAAATTATACTATTAATTCTTATCTCACAATCTATAGGATGACCATTAAGTTAAGGTTCAAAATCTATATGACTTGTAACAAAGTATCTCTCCCATAGGAAGTTTTTGTTTGTCGATTTCTTGAGAAAGCTATGCCATTATAAAGTTTGTCTGTTGGTCTGTTTGTGCATTCTGGTGTATTCATAAGTGTCATTTAAATATGGCATAGAGACAAAAATATGCTACAAATTTTTGTCTTTGTTACCCTTGTTATCTCTATAGCCCACATGTGACCACCCCTTATAGCCACACCTCAGAATATACCTCTGAGCCCTCTGGCCACTAGATTCAGGTTAACAAAATTTTATAAATTCTTTTCTTGTAGATAACTTTAAAGATACATTTGGTTGTCCTCTAAATATAGACTTAAAAGGTTGTTCTCATTGGACTAAAGACATCTCTGCCCTATGCATATCTGACTCTGGACAGAGAAGAAAATGTTCATGCATTTTAACCCAAAGCCATAGCCTTTGCTATGACCCCCAGAGGTAAATCTGTTCCAGCTGTTTTACAGACACCAATTAACTGCCTTTTCTACAATGTGGATTTCAATACAATGGTAGTGCAAATATATCTAAAGCTTTTATCTCTTTTGGTAAACTAAAATTCATATAAGCTTCAGAAAATCAAAGTCAAAAGGCTTTATCCACCTGTCAACAAGTCAAACAAAAGGGGTTCCAAGCATAAGATTTTTTCCTTACACTCCTAAACTTTAACTTCTGTCCAATTTATATCTTAACAGATTTCCACCTGGCTGGCAATCACCATCCAGAAAACACCTACGAACTATAAGCTACTAAACTCTGGATTTACTAAAAGCTAATATATACCAGTCCAGCTGATATAAATGCTCCCTGTCCCTTCACCTGGAGCAGCTAATCAGAAACCTCTTATAAACAAGCCTTTGATTAAAACTTTCATTCTTCATGGGCTTTGATAACCTATGCCCTAGTTCAGCTGGAAATAGCTAAGAAAGGCTTCTCTACCCCCATAACAGCTGCTAGATAGTCTAAGTCAAAACTCCCTGGCATAGGGACAAAGTAGCTACCTATAATACCAATTAACATACAAAAATCAGCTCAGATTTATCAATAGATAGGCACACCACTTAAAATAATTCTTAAAAGATAGTATCGGTCCAGAGACCAGGTAACTTCCTGAAATTCTGTGAGTTGTAGTTCTTAAAAGATAATGCCTGCCCAAGGATCAGGTAACTTCCTAGGATTCTGGGAATAGTAATTCTTAAAGTACAATAACAAAGCTTTACATAAAGGTATGGTGACATATGAGCTTATCTACTCTATCCCCTTTCCTTTTTAGAAAGAGATTGTATTTATAATCAACCCTCTTTAAATAGAAATAAACATTTATAAACAATATTTTGGCAATTTGGGCATAGCTTCTCATAATACTTCCTGATGGTTGGGGGCACTGCAACCTTATGGGGATGCTGAAAAAATTAAGAATTATGGTCAAGTTCTGATGGGAGTAGTCTGTGACATTGTATTCCCTGAGCCAGTACACAACCAGCCACTAGATTAGACATACAGGCCAGACAGTGGTGGCACACACCTTTAATCCCAGCATTTGAGATCTCATGTCTTGCTGGGGAAAGACACATGCCTTTTATCCCAGAAAGTGATGGGAGGAAGCAGAAAGGTATATAAGGCATGAGGACCAAGAACTAGAGGCTTTTAAGCTTTTAGGCTTTTTAACAGCAATTCAGCTGAGATTCATTCCAGTCAGAACTCAGAGTCTTTCAGTCTAAGGAAACAAGATCAACTGTGGAGTTAATGAGCTGAAGTTGGCTGTGGCTTGTTCTGTCTCTCTGATCTTTCTGAATCCACCCTAATATTCGGCTTTGGGGTTTTTTTATTAATAAAACCATTTGAGATTCGTGTTACAGAGTTTTGTACATATAAGCCCCAAAACACGTCTCAAAGCCATACAGCTGGAAGTTTCTAGATGGTGGCCCTGACAAGATTCCATCTTGATCAATATTTAAAATTTTAATAAAAAGCTAATTTTTAACTTTACCTTCTGTCCTTAATATATATCTATTTCAAACCTGGGGCAAGAAACTGAGATGCCTATTTAACATATTAAAGTTGGACCTCACTGCCAGGTTCTCTCACTGTCCCTCAGTCCCTACCTGTTACAGGGTATATGGCTGCCCTAAAATTAAAATTTTTATAAAACTAACAGTGGTCCCACCTTTAGCAGCTCCCAATTCACAGCCTTGGACTCACAGCGGAAGATTGTTCACCACTGAGTTTCCTTACAATTCCCAGGTCAAGAGATCATTTTAAAGAAATCAAACTCTAAAGGCTCAAAAATAAAATAAATAAAAAACCGAACATCCACACCTCTAATATTACAACTGTCAATGGCAATGGCCACCCTAAATATATTCAGTATCTACAAAAACTCCAAACACCTTCCCATCTTAGTATGATGACAATACCCCATGGATGTGTGGACCTCCCAGTCCACACTAACCCATATTGAAGGGACTCATCTCCCTCCTCACAATGGGAAGAGGTCTTTTGCTTGTGTTTTTTCCACAGAAAGGACTGATGAAAACCTATTTAGATTCCAGCCAAAAATGTCCAACATCACCCCACCAACCAAAAAGATGGTTCATCTCTCATTGGCTGGTCAGGGACAGAGAAGACTGAAGAAACCCCACCCCTTGCAAAACAACAAAATCTCCAGAAAGGACATCGATGATCTGGTGGCAACTGCACAAGCCATATATCGCTCCCCAACCCATCCTCCTTCTCTGCTATTTTAATGACAGTCTTTCTTATATTACAGGCCTGCCTGCCACTCTTTAACCCTCTAATTCTCAACTCACACCTACCACTGGTATTTTTTCCCTTCAGGAAACCTACGAGGACAAAATTCCAGGAGAGTGGATCCATGGATTGCCCCAATCAAGGATGCTATTTCTGTTTCAAAACCTAAATAAACATTTCACCATTATTATAGATGACCTCTGAAATGAAAGATAAAGAGCAGGAGTCATGGAAAAACTGCATCCCACTGGTTATGGTATATATCCCTCTGCTGCTATTCATAATTCTCAACAGCTGGTGTGGACCTCCCAGTCCACACTAACCCATAAAAATATTCTTCAATGGGAGATTTAGCTAAGAAGAAATGCTCAGTCCACCCTGGCTACAGAATGTTCAGTATGTTGTTAACTTTCTCCCTTTCACCATGCACCCTAATGCATCTAACTGCTTCTTTTATACATCCAACAATAGACCTCTGCTGACAGCTGTACTGGTCACTACCACTCTCCTTTACCCCAAGACAATGTCTCACTAACATCACTATTTCCAGGCTGACATGCATCGCCCTTCCCCTTCCTCTTTGCTGTAAGAGAAAGCTAACTTCTTGCATAGACCCCCCCGTGAGGGTTTTGCACCACAGTTGTGATTATTCCATAGGTCAATCTATATGAGGAGAAAGAATTGACACTGCTTCTAACCAAAGATGAAAGATATTCCTTCCGTTACTGTTAGAAATAGAACTTGTCATCTCCCTTGGATGTTCTGGGGCTACAACAACCATTGTCCAGACACTCATCTAGCTAGAAACTTCAGGTACAGACTTGATCAGGCCATAGCATCCACACCTGAGAGCCTTGAGTCACTTCAAAAACAAATGAACTCTCTTGTCGGAGTTGTACTCCAAAACAGAAGATCACTGGACCTAGTAACTGCTGAACATGGGGGAACTTATATGGTCTTGAGAGAAGAACGTTATTTCTTTGTCAATGAGTCCAATTTAATGGAACAAAATGTAAAGACACTTGAAGCCCCATGCAAAGTTCTCCTGACCCAGCATCAGTCCCAGAAATCTTTATCGTGGATCCATAACCCCTTGTTTTCCTGGCTCCTATTCTTCATTGGTCCTCTGATTATGCTGTGTTTTATTTTGATGCTTGCCCCCTGCTTTATTCAATTCCTTTGGCCACAGATCACCACCATTACTAAACTTATCAGCAATGAGGTCATGGTTCACTACCATGCCCTGGACCCTTCTGAAATAGGGAATAGGTTTCATAGGGCTTACAATGACTCCTCTCCATTATAAAATAAGGCAGGGGGAGATGTTAGAAGACATTTTTGGCTGATAGAGGTTGCACTCTACTCTACCATAGCTTGGCAGTTTTCTCTAAGCTTCACAATATGGAAAAGCCCTCCCTCCGCAGCAAAGCTTCCCGCTCTCTACCCAGCCTTATCTGAAGGATGTCGTCTCTAGGCCCAGGATTCCTGACTTATTCCAAGGGTGACCCTTGACATAGCATAGTTCCCTGAAAAGGCTTTTTCCTTGTTGACTCACATGGTAATTAGGCAAGTACTCTAGTCATTTTGATAGGACCTTACTGCCAAATACAAAGCCTTGTAATAGAAGTGTGTCACTTAATGCAAATTAGGGTTCATCCCCAGGCTCCCCAATTCTATATATTTCTTATAATTTGGGATAAAGTTGAGTTGATTCACCAAAGTCTGTCTCCCTAAGAGCTGTGTCCATTAGTGTTCATGGGCTTCGTACACAGTTTTCTGTGTCTGCTGCTGACTCTTGCCCTCCCAACCTAGTGGCTGACAGGCCAAGAGGAAAAAAAGACCCCCCGACAAAGGATGGACTTTGGCAGGAACAGTGTTCAATATGGCTTCTTAGATCTTACCACGTGCAGCACTCAGGCAAGAGAGGATGGTAACAGGGAGAACGTGCTTGGGGAAAGGGAAATTATTATCCCTTCCACTTGAGGCATCATGGAGAGTAAATCAGTTATAAAAATAAAGTCCATTAAATAAAAATTTCCTTAAAATGACTCACCCAATTGTAGTTTGCTTTCAATTAAATCACTTTAAGTTTAGTGGCATAAGTCAACTAACTACAGTATGCTCAAATAATATATAAAATACTAAGCTATATCAATGTCAGATAGATAAAACAGATTTTGGAGCAAAGAAAGTTACTAAAATTGGATGTACAAAAGCATAAAAGGATAAAAAGTACCAGTAATATGCATACACCCCAAAAGTTCATTCAACTTTAATGTAGAAGCAAAACCTGATAGGAATAAAAGGGCAATAAAAGAGTTAATAATTATAGGTGCATGTATTTTAGGTGTAGGTAATGAGTAAAACAATGGAAGATGTTAAATATATATTAGAATAGTTTCCATCTAGTGGGCAACTTTAATAACTGCTTTTATAAAATAATTGACAGCAGAGAAATCAGAAGCTTTAAAATCAGTACGTGGAAGCAGATCAACTAGATAAACTACAAGAATATTTACTTTTCCAATGAATCGTAAAGAATTAACATCCTGTGTGAATCTATGGAAAAATAAGTGGCCTGGTTAAAATAATAAGTGATTGCTGTAAAATGAATCGGTTGAGCAGTTAATTGGGTTATTTGCTGAGGGATTCTTTTGAGTTATCAATATTAGCATTGTAATGAAATTTCTGTTTTGAAGTCCTAATGTTTCTGAGAAATGAAAATGAATGGGATATAATTATGCAAAAGATGATTATGTATTAAATCAAGAGGAATTCGTAGTTCTTTTGAACAATAGTTTCCTGATAATGTGAATAAATGATACATAATTTTGAAAAGGAATTAAAAGTTAATGTCTTGGGTGCCATTTCCTTGTTTGGCTCAGTTTTACTTCAAAGAGTAGTTTCAAATTTTTTCAGACTTTTTTAAAATTTATTTATATTACAATATTATTCAGTTCTACATAATAGCCACAGATTCCCTTGTTCTCTCCCTTCCTGCCCCCTCCCCTTTCCCCCAGCACACCCCCCATTCCCACCTCCTCCAGATCAGAAAGACAAATATGGTATGTACTCACTCATAGGAAGATGCTAGATGTGGAACAAGGATGACTGAACTGCTACTCACATCACCAGTGAGGCTACCTGGAAAACAGGACCCCAAGAAAGACACGGAGAAATGGATGAAATCTACATGAACAGACTTTTTGATAGTTTTTAAGTCACTGTTTATCTCAAACAGTTCTTCATCCTCTAGTTTGTAAACTTGATAGTGAACTCTTATTATCCATCTTCTCACTTCATGTTACCAGTATCTGCACCTGTCCCTTGAGTGTATTTATTGGGTCCAACTTCCAGGCCCCACCTCCTTCAAGAGCACTGAGGATGCACTTCAAAGCCAAAGAGAAGCTAGAGTATGCCATTTAATGAAAGCTTGAATGTTCTCGGTTTTGTAAGAAAACAGCATCAAAAAGAATGCCCAAGTTGATAAACTCAAATTAATAATAAATCTTTTATCTGACTGTACTGTTAGAAATGGGGGGAAAAATCTGTTTCTGTTCAACTTTCATACTTGAAACTGAAAAATCACAGTGCATTGTGGGCACTTCATTAAAATAGATGTGGCAGTAAGTAACTCAAAGCGAGACAGAGAGAGAAGAGAGAGAGAGAGAGAGAGAGAAGAGAGAGAGAGAGAGAAGAGAGAGAGAGAGAGAGAGAGAGAGAGAGAGAGAGAGAGAGAGAGAGATCAATATCCTGGGATTTCCCTCTGAACCACCGTAATCCTTTCCCTCCCTCCTTTTCTCTATGTATCACATTTCTGCCAATGACAAATTGGCATCTTGTTATTATTCTGAATAAGTGATTTAAGACACAGTTCTGTCTAATCCAAGTAAACATTTGGAGACTGAACTAATCTCCCGACAGTTCTTAATTAGATTAATGTTAGTCAAGCACAGAGAATGCCAAGTGTCAGCGGTGTGTCTGCTATAACAAGAGAGTGAAACAATTAGCACATTTTATAAACTAAGCTTCCTAGAAAACTGTTTGCACTGAGCAAAATATTGAAAAATGTTATTTCAGCATCATAAAACTTATCCAGCTATTTTTGTGTGTATTCTACTGCACTGTCTTGGTTTGTATTGAGAGGTAGTTTCCAGTGAGAGAGTTACTCTGCTGGATTACAGTAAAATGAACATTAGCCTGTGACACCTGGTTGCTTTTCTCATTGCTAGAAAAGTTGGTGCAGTTATCTCAGGGTTGCTGTTTGCCTTCTGTGAAATCCAGAAGTAAAAACATATCATATTTCCAAACATTGAGCATTTTTCCAGTACTATATCTGATCAACTAAAACTTTACAAAGTTACATCCACAGTCCGGTGTTTCCTCAAGTCAGATTTCCCACCACTGCTTTAATGCACGTTACCAAAGTCCAAGCTGGGATCTCAATGTAAAAACCCAAATCACCTATCAAATGCTTGTGCAGTGAGAGAGGCTCTTACCCATCCACATTTGTATGTTCATATAATAATTTATAAAACATACACAAAGTATTTCTTACATGTGAATAAGAGGATTGTGGAAATAAAAATAACATTTTCCCTGTATAAGACTCATAACTAAAATACTTAATATGTATATGCACATATGCATGGGTATTTAAAATCCTTAGGTCATTTATAGGTACATATATACAAATAAATAAACATATGTATTTGGTATGTTTTAGATATGTTATGGTCATTTATATGCACATATGTAACTTTCAACAGTCTGTGCTTATAGTTCAATTTTGATTGTGTGCATGTCCTCTGACATGTATCTCTTTCATCTAGATTTTATACTTTGTTGAACTATAGTTATTAAAAACACTCACCATGTTGATTAGTTTTATTGTCAATTTGACATAACCAAGAGTCACCTAGGAAGAGTCAACGTCAGGTGAATCACCCAGATTAGAATGGCTGTAGCCTCATCTGTAAGGAATTGCCTTCACTACTGATGAAGGGAGACTCCAGCCCACTGTGGTTCTATCCCTAGGAAGGTGATCTTGGATTGTACAAGGTAGATAGCTGAGCATCTAGAGAGGGAGATGAGAGCAAGCTAGAAAGGGAGCCAGCAGCCAGTGTTTCTCTATGTTCCTGACTCCAGATTCCTGCCTTGAATTCTTGCCCTGACTTCCCTCAGTGATAGAATGACCTAAAAGTGTAAGCTGGAATAAGCCCCTTCCCCTACAAGTTATTTTTGGTCAAAGTGATGTATTAGAATAACAAAAGAGTAACTATAATACTAATAACATGTTATAATTATATGATAATTATGTGTTCTTGTCTGTATCCACCCATTTTTTACTTGTCTAGATAACAGCCAGCTAACCTTGTTCATCTAAGTCTCGTTTCCTTTGTTTCTACTTTGACATTTGTTGTATCATTCCTTGTGATACTTCTGGGTTTTCTTTAACATTTGTATTCTAAATCCAGGAGGTTTGTTGTTTGATTAATTATGTGAGATCTTTCCAGGTGCTTATTAAACAGCTTCTTCTTTTCTGTATTCACATCATATCCTACAGTTTTTATATCATTTGTTTTCATGATACCTTGTGCAAAAAGTTTTGTTTTAATTTTAATTTTTGTTTTTAATAACCATTTCAATAGCATGATTTTTCAATCTCCAAATATTTTTTATCAAATAATTACACAGTATGTTAATTTATTTAACTCCTTGTGTGTATTCTTTTAAATCACTGATGTTTTTCCATCATCCTCTGAACTTTTCACTGACTCCCATTATTCTCCTTCCCTCTGTGATCTTTTATAGAGAATTCCTAGACATGGCAGTGTTGACCTTTGATGGCTTCTTCAGCTCAGTCAATAGTGTTGATTTGATGTGCCTGATGAAATTGTCAGGAACATGTCAGGGAGTAGTTAACATGTTAAGTAGAACTTAGTATGTGAGGAGTAGCAGCCAGAGTGATGCACACCCAGTGAGGGTTAGAGCTGTCTTGTGGGCTCTTGGCAATGTGAGTGAAAGCAGCAGGAGGATGGAAGATTGTAGCTAGAGTTTTCTCCAGTCCTGCCTGGCCCACAGTCAGGACAAATCTCTATCACCCGCCAGTCCCACAGTCACTTAGACCCAACTGAATAAACACACAAAGACTTATATTGCTTACAAACTGTATGGCCATGGCAGGCTTCTTGTTATCTAGTTCTTTTATCTTAAATTAACCCATTTCTACTAATCTATAAATTGCCACATGGCTGTGGCTTACCAGTACCTTTACATGTTGCTTGTCATGGTGGCAGCTGGCAGTATCTCTCTCACCCAGCCTTCCACTTCCTAGAATTCTCTTCTCTGCTTGTCCTGCCTATACTTCCTGCCTGGCTATTGGCCAATCAGCATTTTATTAATAACCAATCATAGCAACACATTTGACATACAGAACATCCCACAGCAGAAGATGGTGGTTACTTCCTACATAGTGACTTCAGGAGAGGATGTGTTTAGTGTATGCTAGGTTCAAATGAAGGGATAGGCAAGGGTGCACTAGCCACAGCCCATGACAATGGGAAGCATCAGAAAGGAGTTATTTCTCCCTGTGCACATAGACTTTTGTGTACAGAAATCCATGTATACTCTCTAATTAGATAAGCAGAGTTAAAATTCTCAGCTCAGAGTCAGGCACAGGGTTCAAAATCTATAATCCTAGCTACAGGAGAGGCTGATGTAGGAGAAGCACAAGTTTGAAGCCAACCTGTGGAGTATAAGGAGACCACATTTAAAAGAGAAAGACTTCAGCTTTCCCTGCTTGGATAAAATAATTAGCATTTTTCAGTGAAAATTATTCATCTGTGAAATTCAAATTATGTTAAGTGTTGATCTCATAGAGGTGACTTCCTGAGCAAATAACTATGGCATGGAAATTGCTCATTAAGAGTCAGTATTCTCTAAACTACAGTTGTCTTTCAGCTTAATTTTGATCTCTAACTTTAAAGTGATGGCTAAAACATTGATGAAGAATCAGACAATGCATAGGACAAAATTGTAAAATGCCTTTAAAATTAATAGAAACTTTTATTTTTCTGTAGGAGGCCAGTTCAACCATCAGACAAGAGCTCAGTGACATTGGCAGCATTGATGGAAGGATCTTAACATATTCAGCAACTGTAACACAGACATGGAAGTTCAGTAATCATTATTTTTTCTCCATTGTCTTCATAATTTGAATCTTGATCTTGGAAAAATCATCCAAGTCAGCCAGCTTTAATTATATGCCCCAAATCAGAGAGATTATAAAATCAGATGATTATAAGGATTATTAAGGATGGACACTTAATGAGACCGTGTTTGGAGGAATCTTTGAACTCTTAGATGAAAAAATAGCTCATAAGCCACAGTGTACATAAATGTTGCATAAACATAAGCAATTAATGAGAGGATATAAACCAAATATTTTTCTGGGTCAACAAATGTGAGGGAGGAATCAAAGAATTAGATTTATCACAAACCTTTACTCATTCATAGGTATAAAATATCTTGAGTTTTCAAGTTCTACAGAGTGAATTGGCCAAGTTTTAGTGTGAGCAACCATCCAAATTCTACAACATATAATAATAATTAGAAATAATGTTTGACAATAAATGACTTAAATATTTTCCCATTATTTTTACTTGATATATATGTGTGGTTACATGTATGCATATCTGTGCAATCATCACAGATGCTACACAAGAGTGTTAGAACCCCTGAAACTGGACTTGTAGGTGGTCACCAACCCACAATGTGAGTGCTAGAAATCAAACCCAGATCTTGTAGAAAAGGAATGAGTGCTCATAAATGCTGATCTACTTTTCTAGCCTCATAATTAACCATTTTTCAAAAATGCATTGACACTGTGAAATTGCAAGCAATAGCATTTATATCATGAGGAAATTTGTCCCTAAACTAGACAGAGTTTGTCAGGGTAAGCTTCAGCTTTCTAGTGTACTGCTAGGATACTTGACTATTCTCTCTCTCTCTCTCTCTCTCTCTCTCTCTCTCTCTCTCTCTCTCTCTCTCTCTCTGTGTGTGTGTGTGTGTGTGTGTGTGTGTGTGT
>NW_023505858.1:0-1177 GCF_004664715.2 Peromyscus leucopus | reverse complement strand
CCACCCCCAGCCTAGTTTTGTCTTTGGACCTCCCAAACAGTTTGGCATGGGCAGGGAAAGACCTTCAGGTCACATTGTGACACAAGGCATGAGACACACGTCTTTCACGAAGGGGCTTTCAGGAAGGGCCATCTGACACACCCTAGGGCTCCCGCAGAACCCGCAACTTCTAGGGCATACTGCACTTAGAGACATCTGGAATATTCTACTGCTGGATTGGACCCACAAAGCGTTCCCTCCCCATGTGACTTAGAGAGGCAACTTGATTGACCTCCTATGCACCATTCCCCAGCTGCCAAGGCGAGATTGTGTTTCAGGGAAGGCAAACTCTTCCTGGCCACGAGGCAAGAGCCCTCACTGTTTTCAGAGCCTCCCAACCATAGGCGTTCCAACGAATTTCAGCTCCGTCCATAAATATACGACAAAGCTCAGAAAACACACTTCTGTGACCACTGTGATGAGGATTTTTCCACTGGGGTGTAGACCAGGCATGTGACACAGGCTGGGGACCAGCAAATGACACGCTGGATAGATTGGATTTTTTTATGGATTGATTTGTCTGTGGGTACCAGCCATTATATATACATACATATGGTGCTCTACCACAGAGAACTGCTGACAGGTCTCTGACTTGGTGCGGCCAAGGCAGGAATCCCAAGGAAAAAGTTCTAATTAGCTCTGTACAGTGCCTTGACAATTGTCATCAGTCTAAGTCTCAAAGTCAGAGCACGAGGGGAAAGGTGCCCTTTCTGAAAAACTCAAGTTAAAATTTGGGCAAGCCGGATAGAAACTGATCCCTTCCTGTGTGGCAGGAGTCGCTCTTTGATGTTCCAAGGGCCAGAGATTTACTAAACCTTGTTATGGGTTCAGACCATGGTCCCATAATACCTCCGACCGTGCAGTGTCATCAGTGGCCCATCTCAAGAGTGCCCTAACATCCTCCCCTTTCTTCCTCCCAAAGAGGTGCCCTTAGGAAGAAGAGATCTCATTCTGCTGCATCCCTTGAAGCAGAGTTCACCAGGCCGAGCTGTCCTTTGGACCTAACCTTCTCACAGCCAGGGCCTCATCAGCACTGGCAGCCCTGGTAAGCAATGTTGTTTGTGTCCTAAACGCATGTGTAGCTGTGCTCTCCGGAGACCTGGGTCTATGATGACAAACCTATGTCACGAAGAGAATT
>NW_023505857.1:0-5297 GCF_004664715.2 Peromyscus leucopus | reverse complement strand
CAGGACTCGACTCTCGCCGTAGCACATATACATACTTTAAGTAACAATTAAATAGATATTTTTTAAAGTCAGCAGGTGATGGTGGATCAGTAATATTGATACTTTGCTGCAAATCAAATTTGAGGATAAGTTATGTATTATGAAATTTGGAAAAGATAACACTACATTTTCAAAGGAAACAAAATTTTAAGCTAGTGAGTATTGATTTGGGGAGCAAATTTTTTTTATCCATTCTAGGTTCATGACTGAGACCTCCCCTCCATACTAAAAGGGACCATAGCAAATCAAGAGCTTACAATAGCCCCCCCCCCTTATGATTCTAGGGATTGAACCTAGAGCCTTGTACATGGCCGCAAGAACAGTATCACTGAGCTATAGCCCCAGTACCTTTTATATGACATGGAACCTTCAGAAATGAAGAGCCAGATGAAACAGGAAGCCGTGTGTTTTGTGTCGTCCTGCAGAAGTGTGGCTGAAGGACAAGGCAGTGGCAGTAGACTGGGGGACTTAGATTGATAGCTCAGGCTCTTCTTGAGGGCTCTGTCCTCATTCTTCCACTGGGACGAGGGTCTTATGTCCTACTTACTTATTCAACTTTAGTTCTTTTTCTCTTGCTGTGATAAAACGCAATGACCAAAAGCTACTGTGGAAGAAGTTCTTTGGCTTTTAGTTCTAGAGGGATAAGAAGAGTCCATCACAGCAGGAGGCATGACAGCAAGTGATGGGCATGGTGGCGGCAGCAGGAAGCTGAGGTCACTCCCTAACTTAGTGGGAAGCGGAGAGAACAAGCTGGCATTCGGGCAAGGCTCTCCACTCTTCAGCACCTGCCCCAGGGACGCACTTGCTCCTCTAGGACTGCACCACCCCAACTTTTCCATCCAGCACCACCCACTGGAAGCAGCAGTTGGAATGCCCAGGCCCATGGGGGCCTTTCCCATTCTAACCACAGTCCCGCGAGAGCGTGGGGGAGGAGGAGGGCAGAAACCGTGCTTCTGCTGTTTGATGTTGCCAGAGTACAGTATTTTGAGTTACGGCGAGTTACGGAGTTCCTCATTGAGCTTCTCCCATTGTGGATGGGCCCTATGACTTGAGCTGGAGATACGTATTAAAAGAGAGATTGGAACGTGGGTGTGTACCTGTGACTCAGAGAGAAACAGCAGCAAGTGAGCTGGGAGAGGGCAGTTGAACTTTCTTAGGGGATCGTACTGTGGTGGTACCTGTCACGGTGAGTGAAGAGAGAGGAGGAGATGGGTCATGGGAGCTGATTGTGACATGAGAATAGTTTTAAAAGGTGGTAGTGTGCATACAAAAATAACTAATTTTGTGCTTCTTAGTACTTAGCATGTTTTATTTTATTTTTTTTGGGGACAAGGTCTCACTGTGTAGACCAGGCTTGAACTCACCACAATCTGCCTGTCTCTGGAGTATTGTGATTAAAGTGTGTATCACCAGGCTTGGCCCCTTAGAGTATTTTAAACAGTAAATATTTGATGAAAGGTCATTATAAATTTCCCTCTTAATTATTAGTTCAATCAAGATTGGAATGTTCTCATATTTCATATTTTAATTGTGTAATATTTTTAATTGGCAAGAAAGGAGTAATGATATTTTTATATGTCACATGTTACTATTTTCATGTAAAGGAATCACTAATGTTAGAAATTTTGCCCTGAATTATAAAAGTGATTTCATTTTGCATCATGTGAAAAGTTTATTTCTGCTGATAGTTTTGCCACGTGCAGGGAGTAGCGTGGCGTTTGTATTTATAGTGTTATGGAGTATTTATGGTTGCCTTATAGTAAGACTTCTCTTGAAAGTTTGAGTTTTTGTCTTTTAAGTTTCCAAATGGATTATTGTATTAGTCCAAACCACTTGAGTGCTGTGGTATTGCTTATTTTCTAAACCATCCTTCTTTTGTATTTCTGTTGTGAAGTTTGTATAATTTGAAAAGTTTTACCACAAGGTGTCATTGTAACCAATAAAAAGAATTTCCTTGTAAAGATGTGTAACCTCGATTGTACAATTTTTATATTTCTTTGTTTTTAGAAAATATTTTTGTTTCATGACTTTATTAATTTTTAGATTTTAAGATATATATTTTATAATACAAAGAAAAGTAAAGTAGCCCATGTTCTTGGGTTGTTATATTTTGCACAAACATATGCTTTCCACCCACAAATTGCTGAAGAGTGTGTTGCTATAGAGATGGTTTCTTTGAAGGAAAGAATAAGAAGGAGCAGCAGCAGGTGGACATTTAAGGAACAAAATCCACATTTTCAAGTCTTTGTTCTTGTCAGAGCCAGCTGTAGAGTTTGCCCCTCTCCTTATGAAATCCCTTGGAAGAAAGGTGGATTCTGAGTGAACTGCAGTGGTAGTTACAGTTAACCAAAATGCGTCTGCAAAAGATACTGTGCTTGATTTTTTTCATTCATTCTTTCTTTAATATTTTTATTTGTGTGTGTGTGTGCATGCATGTGGTATGCATGTGTATATGTTTGTGCATATGTATGTGGAGGCTAGAGATTGCCATTAGGTGTCTTTCACCCTATGTTTGGAAGCAGGTTCATTGAACTTGGAGCTCATTTAGTGACTAGGCTGGCTGGCCAGCTAAGCCCCAGGAGTGCTCCTGTCTCTGCCTTCCCGGGTCAGGGATGACAGGCACATGCCACCACCCCAGCTTTTCATGTGAGGGCTGGCCGTCTGAACTACAGCTGAAGGGTTCCATTGACTCTCTAATAATCAACACTAAACTGTGACCCTCTGCACATAATCCTTAAGGTTCTGTTCTGTCCAGGCACCAGCCACAATGATGCTCTTCTTCATTTCTGCATTTTGTACTTAATGTTCTTTCATCTCCCCCTTGGTTTAGTTTAGAACTATCTTTGGGAGGTCTCTCTGGCTACTTCTCTGATAATTATGGCTTTCTGTGCCCACATACTACCTATAAATATGTTTGTTTATTATTTTAAGACTTCTGAATAATGTTTCGAAAAGACAACATATGCAAATGGTAAAGAAGTTTTAACAGTTCAAAAATGATTTGATGGAATATTTACTCTCTTCTTGGCTGATCTGCAGTTACTGTTAATGTGTTGTGGTTTGAATGAGAATGGCCCCTAGAGGCTCATAAGTTTAAATGCGTGGTCCCCAGTTGGTGGAACTGTTTGGGAATGCTTAGTGGGTGTGGCCTTCTTGGAGGAGGCGTGTCACTGGGGCTGGGGCTTTGGGTTTCTAAAGCCCTCACCATTCCCCTTTGGCTCTCTTTGTTTTGCTTTGGGTAAGGCTGTAAGCTCCCGCTGTTGTTCCAGCACTGTCCTGCCTGCTGCCCTACTCCCCACCATTGATAGTCATGGTCTCACTCCGAAACTGTAAGCCCCAGTAAACTTCCATAAGTTGCCTTCGTCATGGGGGTCTTAGCACAGCAAGGAAAAGTAACTAAGACATGTATATTTGTTAGCTTTCTATCTTGATTAAGAACATACCCAAGATAATTAACTTCCAAAGAGAGAAGCTTTATTTTGGCTTGTAGTTTGGAATTTAGGCTGTAGTTGGGCAGATAGGTCTCCTTTGTCCCATGGCAGTGATGGAGTGGGAGTAGAGCAAACATCCCATCCAAGAAGCCAAAGACAGAGGGACCTGGACTCATACAGTCTTCCTTAGGGTGTGCCCCTGACGACCTAAGGACTCCCAAAGGATGTGAGGCAGTCAGTCCTTAGTGCTGCAGCCAGATGGCACAGGACTGAACAGATTGCGCCTCTCAGTAGTGCTATCCTGGAAGGTCCTTTAACATATACACCTTTTGCGGGCATTGAACAACAAAGCTGTAGCTAACATGTTTGTTTCACTGACCACCATTAATTCTTTGAGGACAAAGGTGTTCAGTTCACCCAACAAAATGTCTGGCATAAAATGGGCACTTAAAAAGGAGTCTGAGGCTAGAGAGTTGGCCAAGTTAAGAGCACTTATTCTTGTGAGGACCCAGCTTTGATTCCCAGCCCCACATGGAGGCTCACCACACCCTCATGTCAGGGACAAGGACAGAATCTCTAGTTAGTGGAAAAATACAGACCCCTGATAAGATAGGGAACTAGATCAGCTTATAGTCAGGTTGCCTAGCAACAGGACATTGAGTCAGAGCCCTTGACCCTCTCACCCTGTAAAATCCTATACAAACATCTTGTTAGCTTGCCCCACTTATGCAGATGACAGCTTCTTCCCCCCCCCCCCCGCAGAAACTATATAAACGTTTCTGGAAGAGAAATAAAATTGCACCTTGATCAGAATCTAGACTTGGTGTGTTTTCCTTTGTATCTCTTGTCCCTACATTCCCTCCTTAGGGTGGTCGAGAACCCGTTGTAGCCTTGCAGGAGGGGCACCCTCAGGCACCAGGATGCATGTGGGCACAGACATGCATGCAGACGAAGCGCTCATTGAGTAAAATATCTAAAACATTAGAAACAAACAAAAAGTAATCTGTAGTTTTGACTGTGGCCACTCTTCTTCCTAAGAGCTGGCTGGAGTTAATAGCATATTTGGTATATCCCTCAAACTTTTATATAAATAGACAGTCAGTACATGTATAGTTATTAAATAAATACTGGTTAATTAATATTTAATGATTTTTTAAATTAACCTTTTTATGAGATGACTTTTACTCATTCTGCTGTAATTAAAAAAAATAGTTTCTGACAATTCTAAAGAATGTTTAGACAATTACGCAAGATAAAAATTTTTTGTAAAGTTTTCAAACTACGTTGTATAGCTCATAAGATAAAATGCATCAGGATTTCCTTAAAGAATACATGTCAGGATACGTTGGATCATTGGATAACCTTTTGTGTATTGGCCATCTAGTGGGACTGTGAACAGAACAGACTTTGTAATACAAACACCAAAGGTTCTACTTGCTCATAATTCCCATGTACACGTCACAGAGCCTATACTGAGAACCAAAATGAATTTGAAGTGTGATTTTGTTAAGAGTCATCTTTGCATTTTAAATCACAACTTAGAGAAAGATTTAATTTATTAAAATAAGCATTTGAAGTTGGCTGGCTACAATATCTTTACTTTCCAGAATTTATTGGAGTTAAATTGTGCAGTAGTGGAAATATGATTGTAAGAAAAGAATAACATTAATTCAGTGTTTGGTGGTTGATGCTAACCTTGAATACATATCTTCCTTTCCTCTTCCTGACTTCCCGTGTTTTCTCTAAATCACATTATGGAGCTGGCATGTTGCCAGGCTTTGAAGGGTCTGCTCCCAGCTGCACTTCAGGTTCTGGCAGAGTGTCAAA
>NW_023505856.1:0-2328 GCF_004664715.2 Peromyscus leucopus | reverse complement strand
ACACAGGAGGTTATTCCAATTGTTTTGTATCTGTTGAGATTTGCTTTGTGGCCAAGTATGTGGTCGATTTTAGAGAAAGTTCCATGGGGTTCTGAGAAGAAGGTATATTCTTTTTTGTTAGGATGGAATGTTCTGTAGATATCTATTAGGTCCATTTGGGTCATGACATCAGTTAAGTCCTTTATTTCTCTGTTAAGTTTTGATTTGGGAGATCTGTCCAGTGGTGAAAGTGGGGTGTTGAGATCTCCCACTATTAATGTGTGGGGTTTTATATGTGGTTTAAGCTTTAGTAATGTTTCTTTTAAATATGTGGGTGCCCTTGTGTTTGGGGCATAAATGTTCAGAATTGAAACTTCATCTTGGTGGATCTTTCCTGTGATGAGTATGTAATGCCCTTCTTGATCTCTTTTGATTGATTTTAGTTTGAAGTCTATTTTGTTGGATATCAGGATGGCTACACCCACTTGTTTCTTAAGACCATTTGATTGGAAAGTCTTTTCCCAGCCTTTTATTCTTAGGTAGTGTCTGTCTTTGAATTTGAGATGTGTTTCTTGTATGCAGCAGAAAGATGGGTCCTGCTTTCGTATCCATTCTTTAAGCCTATGTCTTTTTATAGGTGAATTAAGTCCATTGATATTAAGGGATATTAATGACCAATGATTCTTCATCCCTGTTATTTTTGGTGGTAGCATGTGTGTACTTCTCTTCTTTGGGGTTTACTGCTGTGGCTTTATCTATTGCCTGTGTTTTTGAGTGTGTATCTGACTTCCTTCGGTTGGAATTTTCCTTCTAGTGCTTTCTGTAGGGCTGGGTTTGTGGATAAGTATTGTTTGAATCTGGCTTTGTCTTGGAATGTCTTGTTCATTCCATATATGATGATTGAAAGTTTTGCTGGATATATTAGTCTGGGCTGACATCCATGGTCTCTTAGTGTCTGCTTTATATCTGTCCAGGTCCTTCTGGCTTTCAAAGTCTCCATTGAGAAATCGGGTGTTATTCTGATGGGTTTGCCTTTATAGGTCACTTGGCCTTTTTCCTTTGCTGCTCTTAATATTCTTTCTTTATTCTGTACATCTATTTGTTTAATTATTATGTGTCGAGGGGACTTTTTGGGGGGTCTAGTCTGTTTGGTGTTCTATAGGCTTCTTGTATCTTCATAGGCATTTCCTTCTTTAAGTTGGAAAAGTTTTCTTCTATGATTTTGTTGAATATATTTTCTGTGCCTTTGAGTTGGTATTCTTCACCTTCTTCTATCCCTATAATTTGTAGGTTTGGTCTTTTCATGGTGTCCCAAATTTCTTGGACATTTTGGTTCATGACTTTGTTGGCTTTAGTGTTTTCTTTGACTGATGAATCTATTTCTTCTACTGTATCCTCAATGCCAGAGATCCTCTCTTCCATCTCTTGTATTCTGTTGGTTATACTTGCATCTGAAGTTCCCGATCTTTTACTCAGATTTTCTATTTCCAGCATTCCCTCTGTTTGTGTCTTCTTCATTTTTTCTATTTCCCTTTTCAGGTCTTGGACTGTTTCCTTTATTTGTTTCATTGCTTTTTCATCATTTTCTTTCAGTGCTTTATTGTTTCTCCCAGGACTTTATTGTTTTCTTCTAGTTTGTTTGCCCTTTCCTCTAGTTGTTTACAGCGTTCTTCTCATTTTTTTGTCTTTTCCTCTACACAAGCCTCTAACTTCTTTATGATGTTATTCATAAGGCTGTTTTCTTCTGCTTCTTCCAATTTTTGATGTTCAGATCTAGATGTTGGAGGCGGGCTAGGTTCTGGTGATGCTGTATTGCTCTTCATTTTGTTGTATATACTTCTGCCTTGACGTCTGCCCATCTCCTTATGGTTTGTTCTTGGCCTTATCTGTGCACTTGTTTCAGACAGAGCTGACAGATTCAGGAATTCTCTCTCTCTTGTCTAGATGGGAGCTCCCTTGTCCAAATGGGAACTCCGGGGCAGGATGGAAGCTCTTATCTGGATTGGAAACTGGGGCAGGATGGGAGCTTTTGTCCAGACAGGAATTCAGTAGTAGGATGGGTGCTCTTATCCTGAAGGGAAGTCCAGGGCAGGATGTGAGCTCTCTGGTCCAGAAGGGAAGTCGGGGGCAGGATCTGTTCTTTTAATTTAAATTAACCCATTTTTATAAATCTATACCTTGCCATGTGGCTGGTGGCTTACTGGCGTCTTTACATGCTGCTTGTCCTGGCGGTGGCTGCAGTGTCTCTCCCTCCTTCTTCCTGTTCCCCAATTCTCCTCTCTCCTTGTCCTGCCTATACTTCCTGTCTGGTCACTGACCATCAGTGTTTTATTTATATAGAATGATATC
>NW_023505855.1:0-7867 GCF_004664715.2 Peromyscus leucopus | reverse complement strand
CTCAGATCCACAGTGATTTCAAACAACTGGTTCTTATGAACAATGGGTTTTCCTCAACAGGAATTCAATATAATTACAAGTTGCAATGTCCTGTATATTGATATATTTACCCAAAGATTGTATTTAGTCTATGCATTTTGTATATATAGTCCACATTACATATTTAAAATACATCCAAATTACAAATTATGGTTTTTTCTTTTCTGAAATGACTGTTATTGCTTTAGTATTAACAACTATTGTTCATAAATACCAACCAACTATAGAATTACCAACAAAAAAAAGTTTTACCAGACATTCTTTTGGCATTTGCTTAACTATTTAATTACATTTTTTTAATCTATTTTATTGAGGGGTGGCACTCCTGCTATAGTGTATATGTAGAGGTCGCAGGAGTTAGTTCTCTCCTTCTAACAGGTGGGTCATGGGGACGAAACTAAGAGTGTCAGCTTGGTAGCAAGTTCCTTTACCCTTTGAGCCATCCTACTGACCCCTTGATGTTTGCTTTTAAAGAACCCTGTGGATGTCAGGATTTTGTTTTGTCTTCCTTTTTTTTTTGCCATCATTCCATTTTTCAGCAGCATCCATTGTACTGCTATGTCTCTATAAATTTTCTGAATTAGTCTTAAGATTGAAGGAGACATAGAAATAAAATATGTACCATACTATTGTGGTGGTGTGAATGAAAATGGCCCCCATAGGCTCATAGGGAGTGGCACTATTAGGAGATGTGGCCTTGTTGGAGTAGTCATGGCCTCATTGGGGGAAGTACGTCACTGGGGGTGGGCTTTGCAGTTTCAAGTGCTCAAACCAGGCCCAGTGGCTCTTTCTTCCTGCTGCCCGAAGATCCAGATGCAGAATTCTCAGCTACCTCTCCAGCACCATGTCTGCCTGCATGCCACCATGCTTCCTGCCATGACAATAATGAACTAAACCTCTGAGCCTGTAAGCCAGCCCCAGTTAAACACTTTTTTTTATAAGAGTTGCTGAGGTCATGGTGTCTCTTCACAGCAATAGAAGCACAAACTATGACAACTACATATTATGATAATAAAGAATTTATACAATATTGTTGATAATGCATACCATTGGTTGATCATTAATTAAAACCATGGAAAACAAAAATGAAGAATTTCTTATACAGCTATTCCTCACAATGAATCTTAAAAATTAATAATGTAAGGCAAGCATATTGATGCTTACCTATAATTACAACATTTGTGAAGCTGAGGCAGGAGTACTGCATTGAGTTTGAGGCCAGACTGATCTATAACATGAGACTCTTTCTCAAAAGAAACAAAAAAATGAGAATTTAGTATTGATTACAAGAAAATGGTAAAGGTTTAAGGGGCTAGAGTTACCATTTGCCCTGATTGTATCATTAACCAGTGACTCATAAAACAAAACACACCATTGTGCTTCATGAATACATACAAATATTATTTGATGCAAAAAAAAAATCTAAAAATTCAAAGAAAATATTTTTGCTTTGGTAAGCTTTCAGAAGGCCATTAATTACAAATACTCATGTCCATCATTACCCAATATCTCCTATTATTTATTGAAAACAAAGCGCAGCTCCCAAGAGCCACTGTCCCACCATTGCCTCATCATAACTCACTGACATCCCCACTCAGGGAAGCAAAGGCCACAGATCCCCAGTGATGCCACTGATACTGCTGCCAAGATCCTGTCTATGATAACATTGATTTTGTTTCTATTAAATTAATCTATGCAGAATATCAGAGATTAACAGAGCTCTCTAAAATTGATGGAGGCAATAACTAAATGTTGACTTGTCTTTTCTGTGTATTAGATGCATAAATTTACTATGAGTTAGAAAAAGATAACATGCTCAAGGTCCATTATTCATTTGGTTAGATCTGCTGTCTTCTGTCTTTGCCTGGCTCTGAGACACCCTCTCAGGCTCACACTCTGGGACATCTGTAGTCCACAGCTTCCAACTTCCTTTTTCCTTTTGTAGTGTCTGTTCTGACTCTGACAGATCACTGGATTATATCTGAAATATTCCTCTTACCACACTGTGGCCTTATTTAGAGAAAGAGGGAGCACTTGCATGAAACAGCACCAAGGAAAAGTCGGTCAGCTGCAAGACACAGGCCTACTGTTCCTATTCAGGGCTTTGTTTTAAATCTTGCCTTGTTTCTCCTCAACAAACCCTGGCACAATACTGCTGCCTGCTCCCTCCCAAACTCCATACAGGTTGCTGGGACCCTGAATATGCGAGCAGGGCAGAGCTAGGCTTCCCATGAAAATCAAGTCAATGACCTGACTCGCTGGCTTCTTGGGAACCAAAAAACAACCATAATTTTTCATCCATTCCGTTCTCAAGTGTTGTCAGTGTTCACTCAGGTTGTAATGCAATACAGAACGCGGCAATTCCCCCAAAGCCAGTTCACCATGCATGATTTAATTACAGCCATCGGACAAAACTCTCTTTACCTCTTCGACCAAAAATTCATTGACCTGACTCCGAGAAATATTTCCTTCAATAGCATGCATTACCAGGATTATCCAGTCAAGGGGAAGAAAATGAGGTGGTGTCAACATTGGTTTGTTAAGAAAACCTAAAGTATGACCATAAAAGTCTTTATCAGCAGACTGCTGATCCTGAAAGACCCAAATTCAGACAGCTGACAGCAAATTGACAGCCACTCTATTTCCCAGCCCGCTGCACCCCAACTGGAGAAACAACAAAGGCAGGAAGCATTGCAGCTACTTTTATTCAAATCCCTCACACTCTGCAGTCAGGTGGAAGTCAGATATACAAAATTATGCATGGTTTTGAAAAATTTGCGTGTAAAAGATTGCACACAGGCTTTAATGCAGGTCGCTTTGCTGTGACCATAGAAACATCAGAAAAGTTAGAAAATTCAGTCCACTGAACTTCAAATGACTTTATTAAAGTGTCACTAATCAGAGTTAAAAGACAGAAGGTTTTAGTGTCCAAGCCAACAAAGTGAGTAACTCCCGAAGTCTAATGACCAACTAAGAAAGCATTACTTCAAATATAAGAAAAGGGGTGAGGGGAGCTTGCTGGAAGCAAATTAAATAAGAAAACCTCCCTTGCCTTCTTCCAAAGACTGACCTCATTGAGCAAGGACAGACCAGAGAGTGCAATAGACCAGAGAGTGCCTGCACTCTGGCACCTCCAGCAGAGAAAAATCTACCTGGTTAACATCAGAGGCCTGGTCTGTAGAGATTTGCTCAGCACACACAGGGCAGACTTTGGAGAAAAAACTATAGCTGCATGTCTAGGTCAGGTCCACACACCCCATTGGAGCCAAACCAGGGGCTGAACAAATCCCGCCATGCAAATGTGAAGGCAAGCTCATAAATAATGCAAGCAAGAGAGGAGGTACACAGGCTGAGAAAGCTGAGAGATGCCACCAGGAGTAATGAGAAAAATGACCTTTATTTAAGTGCTAGCTTTGGGGACAGTTCTGAATCCCAGAAAGAAAAAATGAAAGGAAAACAATTTACTTAAAAGAAAATACTACACATCACCATGTTCCTCCTTCCTTCTCAGTCATTTGCAAGTCCTCCTGGTATGTTTCTCTGTGGCCTAAAATTGTAGATTAGCAGGGAAAGAAACATGAAATGCCCCAAATTGCAATCTCAGACAGGACAAACTCAGCACCTGAAATGCCCAGTATTTTTTCTTTTTTTTTCATTCTTCACCACAGTCGGTTACATCCAGGCAATTAAGAAGAAGACGGTTCATACATCTGATGTTCCCTCCAGGACTTTTCTTTTTTCAGCTCAGCAACTGTAAACACGTACTGGTCACCCATAAAGTGTTAGGCAAGAGCCTGCTACTCCTGGGCTACAGTGTGGTGTTCGTTACTGTGAGCAATCTGCACCATGACCAAACTGCATGCAGACCGCACAGGAGAAATGCCTATCCATACATACATGCAACATGGGTCTTCTACAGGCTGCAGAGAGACAGCAAGGCCCACACACATGTACACAATTGACTTCAATGTGTTTGTCTCTTGGCATCTACTTGGCAGTCAACACTGTGGATGGATGTGAAGGACCCAGGGATAGAGAAGGACACCAGGTCAAAGAGACCCTAATCTGGAGTGGGGGGGTGGTAGAGACAGATAGTGTAATTCACAACAATCGTGGTGCTAACAAAATGATTTGAACTAAGGAGATTTGAATTGAGGAGCAAATAATTCTATCTGAATGGCAACCAAGGACACTTCCCCCAAAGCTGTACCCTTGACCTACGCAAAGAGGAGGAGAAGGAATCCTCCAGACAGGAAGGTTAATGAGATTGGCCATCATGAGCAGGGAAAAATAAAAAATTACCCATGAAACATCTGTTTGGGGCATGTTCTGGGATTTTCTAGTAAATGAAAACTTGGGGTCTACTGACTAGTCTCCCTCAGCAAGCTCACAGGAGGAGGGCTTAGACTGCAAGAGGCTCCTTCTCCTACTAAACTGTTGGTGTATGGCTGAGTACTTTATGAAAGTCATTTACCTAACCAATTTCCACCTACATTTTCCCCAAGTGGTTCAGAAATCCATTCAGCACAGGAAACAGAACCAAGGATGCACACAGTGCAGTGAAATGATAACCCTCCAAAGTAGCTCGCGTTACTCCAGGGCAGTGTGTCACATCTTTTGGGCATGTGCTGCCCAAACTTATAGCACTGCTAGATAGCTGTCAGAAAAATTTACATCATAGCAGTTGAGCTAGAAGTTCCCAGAATGGCAAAAATTTAAGTTGATCAGTTTTTTGAGGAAACCCACCCAAATACCTTTTTCTGGCACTCCTAATTCATATAACGAATGAAATCTTTGCCAGTTCTGTTTCATGATGTGACTGGAGGACCGACCAGCTCAGTTTCTGGTGGTTGGTTTTTGTCTTGTCTGCTTTTGCTTTCTTTTACATTATTTTGGGCTGAGTTCACCTTCAAAGATGCCTCATACTTTGTCTCTTTACATGACATTGATATTATCACAAGACAAAACTTCTTTGTAGGAGATTTTCAAATTAATAGATTTTAGAGTCTATCGAACTTGTTCTTCATATATTCACTCACTGGCCTTACTCACAAGCGCTGGGTGGGTCTTTCTGTAACTGTAGCTTCTACAGCTTCTCTTCACATATGTGACAATTTCAACTTCTATCACAGAGCACAAAAGTTCCTCTAGCAGACAACAAACTCAGATTTTAAACCTTCAGGTCTACCCCACCAAGAACTCACCTCAAAAAGGTTCTACAATCTTCCAAACAGCAACACTAACTGGTGAAAAACCTTTGTGTGTGTGTGTGTGTGTGTGTGTGTGTGTGTGTGTGTGTGTGTGTGTCCGTCCACAAGTTTTTGAACTATGGGATAGATGTGATGTGTGTCTGCGTTTATGTACACAATTGTATCTGCTAGATAGATGCAGGGAAACAGCTCTCCTAGCAGATCTGGACACTGCTCTTGCTAGTGGGAAGAGCAGCCTAAGCCCCAAGTCTTAGGAAAAGAAATATTTTGCAAGTATAATGAGGTATTTTATCATGCTGAACAGAGTGTGTTGTCTGATAGAGAACCCAGAAAATCAAACCAGGTAATGTGGCCATTCTTCCCTTCCAATGAGGACGTTTCAGATTCCAACAGAGAGAAGTAATCCTTAGCATCCCAAAATAGGAGGCCACTTAGAAAGCATGAGCTCTGACATTTGACTCCAATATGAAGAAAACCACAAAGCAACATTTCATACATTAGGAACAGAGTGCCATGGAGCACTAAAGAGCACTGCTTTGAGTATATACAACACACCTCAGACTCAATTACACACATTCCTATCACAACCACTAAAATGTTATAAAAGTAAAGAAAATACATCATGTACAAATGTACTCACTTACATAAATACAACCTCCAAACCATGCCCTTACAATTCACTTGTTCTCCTAAGAATGAGTTAAAATTATGCATTTTTGGTTATTTTCCAAAATAATTTTTACTACTCTAGTAAATCAATATGCTTACCATACAACATAAACAAGGAGATTAAAGTATTGTAGTATTTTGTTTTAGTTATGAATAACCAAATAAAACAATTAACTGTAAATTCTAAAATAAATGTAATTATTGATTCAAATTATTTTAATATTGGTCATTGAGACTGATGATGAACAATAACAACAACAAAAATTGTTTTAAAGAGATGAGTAAATTCAGTCACCCTGAAGTGAGTTTTCTGGGAATTGGTGTCTTTAAATTACTCTCCCTATTTTTCTGGTGCAGATCTTATCTTATGTCGATAGTGCCATAGGAGGCCACATCAATTTAAATATGGTGGAGGTTCATGTATATTTAAGAAGAAATAACAAAATCTTACTTCTACATGTAGAGTAACTACATGTAAATTTTGAATAGTAGTAGACCACTGAAGAAGTAGCCAGGTTTCCACTTTGACTTAAGTAAAACATGTAAATAATACATTGGTAATTTCAGTAATAAAACTCTGCTGCAAATTAAAATAACATTCAATAATTTAAATGCCAAAGACCAGGATAATGACACCTCCAGATAATCATATTCTATAAAATTTAGTTTAGAATCGTTGAGAATGTGATTCAGAATTGTTTGAGCCTAGAAAAATTTTTACTCATGAAATGTCTTACTGAAATGATTCATTCACATAAAATCATGTCAACTCTATGCCTTAAGTTCTTCAACTCCAGTTACCATTATGAAATTGTTGAAGTTCATAGACTAATCATTAGATTTACTAAAAACTCTGTCTCGAAAAACAACAAAAGAAATTTATTTCATAAAATTAGTGTAATATCGACAAATCATATATCTATTTATCCATTATTTGGCCAACATTCACAATACCCAGGGTTTTTTGGTTTTTAGGATTTTTTTGTTTTGTTTTTCTAGATAAAAACTTATATTTTATACAATTTAGTGAATTCTTGGAACAAAATATTTTGGATATTTCCTGTCTCTTTGGTTTACATACCCTCAAAGATTTGTTTTTGCTTAACTATAATGAACATTTTATAAGCTGAATGAAAGGAATTTAGAACACCATTAATCTTTCATGTATGATGGAAAGCCATGCATCGTCTCAATAAATCAATGCTCTTGAAAGACACAAAAGAACTCAGCTTTAATTCTAAATCCTCTACTTAAAACACCAAATGTCTTTGTATTGCACCGAGTGCTCCAGATGGCTAACCGCGTTTCAATTATGCTGAATTCTGCTTCTCCTTAAGTGTTCTTTTCCCCTGCCCACACAGACTTTACATTAAAAACCACTGCTTGTGCATCGACAGTTGCAGGCTACTATATTCTTATATGGAAATGTGGGTATTCTTTAGATAGGGAAGAACATAAGGGAATCCAAAGCCTTAACAACACATTGGTACAGACTTTAAAACACATCTGAGGATGTGATCGATTCTGATAAGGTCTTATTAAGTTCTCGTCTATCATCAACCAACTTCCTTTTGAAAAGACCTTACTGTCTTCTCATGGTTTTGCTAGTTCAGTCCTCCATCTACCACGTCCATTTCCAATTGTAATCATAGAAAAAATCCAGATAGTGACTTTCTCAGGGCACCTCATGTGCTTTTTAAAACAATTCGTACATCCCACACAGTGAAACCATTTGCATACATTAACTCGTTCTGAAAGGAGTTAAAGTGGCATTTTTAATGAGTGCTAAGAAAAGCTCTGATTTCAGTCCATCTTACATGCTTACCTTGAGCAGCTTACAGGGCCTGGTTCCCTGTATTTGAAACAAAGCACTCTCCTCACCTCTTCTTCTCTCCTTTCATCAGCTAAGCTCTCCTTAGACATCAAAAACAATTGTGACAACAGACACT